>NW_023416885.1:391618-395755 GCF_002922805.2 Oryzias melastigma | reverse complement strand
ATATATATATATATATATATATATATATATATATTAATTTGAACAACATTAGATTTTTTGCCCAAGAAAATGTCTATCTTCAGGCAAATTCGGTATTTCCACAAATGAGTCCTGTTATCACTAACTTTTTGATCCTCTCAGTTTCTTTAAACTCTGGAATGAGCGTGTTTATTTTTTGTAAATATTTTTGCATCTAAAGTTGTCTATTACAATGTGGGCTTTTAATGACTGAGAACAAAAGCCATAAAACATTTTCTTAATTGGTACACATTTTCTTTAACAGCTCTTGGTTTGAAATAGGTAAAGCAATCTTTAGTACAAAATATTTATATCATGAAAATAATATGTCCATAATAGCAAAATAATCTCTTTAATCTCCACAGGAAGTTTTGCAAGTGGAGACAGAGTTGAAATCCCGCTCTTCAGCATACTACAGCCTGAAAGCAAACCTTGAACACAAGCTCAAGTGAGGATTGTAAGATATAATTGATAATAAATATGACATTTCTCTGCAACTCAGGGGTTTAATGTGTAATTTTTTTTTGTTTTGTTACTTTTTTAGTGAGAAACCACAAAATCGTCTTAATGGAATTGTGAGGAAAGAGGATTTTGTGGTCTCAGAGTACCTCACCACTCTGCTGGTAGTGGTGAGCAGGTCAGTCCCAAATTGTTCAGAATAATGTTCATGATCTATTACCATCCGACTTAGGCATGCAGTTTTTTACAGAGAGAGGTACTTGCAGTGGGAGAGGAGTTATGAATCCCTATCACCGTTTGTTGTTCCACGGTCAAGCAGGTGAAATGAGAACACTGATTTATAGTGTAAAAATAACAAGTATGTTTTAGAAGCTGTATTTGTTTGATAGTTATTGTTTATATCAGGGCTGCTCATTTGTGGGGCCCGTTTCAAGAAGTAGGTTTTGTTGAAACTCTGAGTTCGTGAACCCTGAGTTAAGTAAAAACTCTGAGTTTCTGGTTTCAGAAACCGAGATAACTTAAACCCGTAAAAGTGGGTGAAACCAAACCCGTTTCATGAAGCAGGTTAAGCTGAACTCAGAATCAATCACTATGGCAACTGACTCTGTTAACGTAACCTGGTCTGGAGCAGGTTTCCTTCAGGAAACTCAGAGTTCCTGCGGTCTCCGCCCCTTCTTAAAGTGAAGGATGTTCAAATAGAACTTCCTCATTAACATCTTAGAACATTCACATTAGAGACGTCACGTTTCCACCACGCAGAAACCAAAACATGTCCATTCATTGAAGATCCCATAGACGAGGAGGCTGGATTAATCCAAAGGGAATGTTATTTACATCGGGAGAGGATTTTGAGGACACAAGTCGATTGGGTGGCACATCCCAATTCATTTTTATTTGAGCGATAAGGTTGGAATACAGGCAGTGTGGTAGATCTCAAAGACCAGCAATGAGCAGCCCTGGTTTATGGAATGTAACTCTAAATTACTATTTGTTTTGTTCTGTTACGAAGGCTTTATCCATTAACTGTGTATATTCACTGTTTCAACTTACTTTCATCTTGTTCTTTAATTTTAACTATTGTGACTGGCTTTTCGCTTTGATTTTTTATTATGTTCTTTGTTGGATCATTAGGAAACTGTATGAAGATGGAAAAGGGGGAGTCTATTCAGTGACACTTTTTAAAAGAGTTGTGTATGAATTCAAAGCCAAAGCTCTGGAGAGTAAGTAAGTAGAAGCTTGCCTAATAAATCTGCTTCGAGTCTGAATTTTGCTGTGGAGGAAATCTTCCTTAATCTAGCCTGTGATCCACCCAGGTTTACTGTGTGGGAGATTTGCTTTGATCAGGAGGAGATGAAAAAGCAGGAAATCATGGAGTATACTATTCTCAAAAAAGAACAATATGTAAGTTAGTTAGATGTGACTATTTTGTGTGCCTTCAATTCATTTGTGACAGTCAAGTTAAAATCTTTGTTTTTTGAACAGGAAATCTTTGTCGGCTGGCTGATGGTGAATTTCAATCAGCTGTTCATTGCATGGATTCATTTGAAAGCAATAAGAGTGTTTGTGGAATCAGTCCTAAGGTCTGATTGTAATCTATTTGTTGGTCATAAAGTATGTGACTGATTTTGGTATGTTTTTAAAATTCTGGTCATGATTATATCTCCTGGCAGGTATGGATTACCCGTCAATTTTCAGGCCTTTCTGCTGCAAACTGACACGAAGGACTCCAAGAAGCTGAGAGAATCGCTTTCCTCACTTTTTATGCACCTGGACCCAACTGCCAGTCTAAAATATGTAAGGGGCATTTACCTTTCTTTTCATAGACTTGGAACTACAGAAATTTGGATTCATTCAATTAAATAAAATGGGACACCATCCCTTATTGAGGCAAATTTTTGGTGAAAGGATCAGTCTCAAAATCTTATAGCTAATAAAAATGTAAATTATTTAGTTGATTGATTTACACCTTAGCAACAAAGACACATCAACAGGTACTCACAAGTGGGATTTTTAAAATCTCAGTCAATTAACAGATCAAGCCCAAAATATAAACAGGAACAGGTTAGTAGTAGATGATAGGTTTTTTTATTTAAACAAATAAAAATGTCATGACTACAGAACAATATAGAGACCCAGACGCTGGAACCCTTGGTTAGGTAAGGGAGCATGGGCAAGCTTGAGAAGACGAGGAGGAGGTTGATATCGCTCTTTTTGGCGTTCGCGTCTCCTAATGTCTGATCTAAGAGCTGCGGAGACTAACTCCTCGAAAGAGCGTGCTTCGGGTTGGGAGCAGAGGTGGTCTTTAGTTTGTTCGTTCAGGGACTGGTTAAAAAACACCCTGGAGGGCCAAATCGGGCCAGCCAGCTTCCACCGCTAAAATGTGGAAGTCAATGACATGATCGCTTACGGGTCGGTTCCGCTGTTTGAGTGCGAGTAGTCGCCGGGTCGCCTCCTCCTGTTTACGAGGTTGGTCGAATATAAGGCGAAATTCACTGAGGAACCGTTCATAGGACAAGTCAGCAATAGGATTAGCAGTGAGAAAAGCTTTGGCCCACTGAAGAGCTTTGTTACGTAGAGAATTGATAATAAGAGTAATCTTACTGTGGTCGGTTTGATAGTGTCTGGGAGCTTGTTGACATATCAACTGGCACTGCAGCAAAAATCCTCCGCAGGCTTCCACATCCCCGAAGAATGGTTCCGGTTGGAGGCGGACATTTTCGGGGGCGGACGGTGATCCGGAAGCAGAAGGTGGTGGATTGACGGGAACACGAACTGTGGCAGACGAAGCCAGGGAAAAATGGTTTGTAAGTTCGTGTAAAGTCTGAGTCACACCATCCAGGCGAAGAAAGAGATCCCTCTGGGCCATGGCCACTCAGGAAAGGGCGTCCGCTTGACGTCCGAGCAGAATGCCTTGTTGGGAAACGGCTAGTCTGAGCCCTTCCGGGTCAGCTGGGTCGCTATCTTGGCCAGTCCATTCTGTCATGACCACAGAACAATATAGAGACCCAGATGCTGGAACCCGGAAGAAACACGGCAGACGAGCATGGCAGGTAAAAGTTTTAATGATGAGGAACGGAGGTTGAGCTTGAGCAGAGCTTGAGGTAGAGGCAGAGGCGGGTGACGTCACTGGTGGATTCCTCCACAGGAGTGGGTGGCTGTCAGGAGTGGAGGTTAGAGGAGTAGAGGCAGGCAGAGGCTCGTGGTGTGACCGCAGGAGAGACCGAACTGCGGATCCGGGCTGAGGCTGATTCTGGCGACCGCTCGTGGTAATGGGTTCCTGAGGGTGAGCAGAAAAGGTATTAGACAAGTCCAGGCGTAACGTGGCAAAAACTAAGACTTTGACGAGGAGACCAACTAAGCACCACCAGGGGCAACAGACTAGCGAGGAATGATGATCCTGGAGCTCCTTATGAAGGCAGACGAGGTGCTGAGGTGAGTGGTCGCAGCTGGGAAGAATCAGCAGCCAAGCGGAGAGCAGAGGGGGAGGAGACTGACAGAGGCACCATGACAAAAAAAAATGATAATGGGGTTAGAAAGCTGGTCTGTTGGAGAATTAATATTTTAAGAAAAAGATTCTGCTCACTATGACATGTTTTATCAAATGAAGATTATTTTCCCTCTTAAATTATTTCTTGATAAGATTCTTTTTTTTTTTTTTTT
>NW_023416885.1:387804-391404 GCF_002922805.2 Oryzias melastigma | reverse complement strand
AAGAGGAAAACTAAAGGAGCTTCAAAAATGCATACACTGGAAAAGCCCAAGAGCACATGGAAAACTTACAAGACGAACCAACACTGAGGGAGGAAAACAGTCAACTTAAATAGGTAGCAGCCTAATCAGGTGAGTGCACACAGCCGTGCGTGCAGCAGAGCACAGGGAGGACCCACAGACTACCAGCACAGAAAGAAGGTGAAACAAAACTAGCGGACATTATGCCAAAAACAAGCATCCTCTAGTAAACTCAAAATCATTGATAAATATGCTAGCAGGGCTAGTGCAAGCCGCGCTTGCAATCCTTCAGTTTAGTCTTTTGAAGACAATAATTGCTACGCTATGTGCAAAAACCTGTGCAAAAACAGTTATTGGGAGTTCTTCAGCAAATTTCATTCAGCTCTTCTTTAACTTCTTTAAGCAAGTTAATTCGTTGTCTATTAGTTGTCTATTTGTCCTAGTTCTTGAGGATATCTTCAAGTCCTGTTACAACTTTAGCATTATGCAATTTTCAGTAAATCAATTGAGTAACTAGAAAAATTGCATTACCTGCGATAATGCATGTGTGAATGCATCTTTGCTGAATGTTGTCGCTGAATATGCTGCAAACATTTGCTGAAAATGCTGTAAGGACTTACTGTTATTGCTGAAGGAATCGCTGAAAGTAGCTTAACAAAGAATTAGCCTTAAAACCGGAGAAGGTGTCAAATTAGCCAAAAAAGATAAAATTATGCTAAGATGTTAGCAAAACTCAAAGTTAGCTTAAAAAACGTAGTTAGTTATAATGTTCTCAGCATGCTGAATGATTTGATACCCATATTGCATATGTTTGAAATTGTACAAAAAGTAGTAAGAAATTTGTGGAAAAAACAGACAATTTGTGTAAATTTGTGAACACAATCGTGTAAAAGCTTAAAATTGCTTAAATTTAACAATGTGTAGTAAAAGCATGAATTTCCTGAACATGCTGGATGTGTAAAATTGCATAAAATGCTGAATTTGCTTAAAATTTGCACAAATTTGCACAAAGTTGTGTAAAATTGTGTAAAGTTGTGTTAAATTGTGTAATTTTGTGTAACTTGCATGAATTTTAACAATGCTGGAAGAACAAGCATGCATTTCTGGACATGTTAAATGTTTTAAATTGCTTAAATTGCATAAAGTGTGTAATTTGCAGGAATTTGTAAAAAAAATCCTATTAGTTATAATGGGGCTGAAAAAACGCACAAATTGTGTAACTACGCAAAAACTGTAAAGTGCACAACTACTAATAATACAAGCAGTAATGTCCTTAACGAGCTGAACGTTTTGATTGTGTAAATCGCATAAAGTGTGCTTAAGTTTTTACGTGTCAAAAAACGTACGGAAGAAAACGTAAATGAAGAATCTCAATAGTGTGGATGCATTGAAAGCATTCACACAATTACAGTAATTGTTTTCATTATCTTCAGCTATAAGCTGCAGCATACTTAGTGATCACATTCAGCAAATAGCATTCACCCTAGCATTATGACAGGTAGTGTAACTTTTCCAGTTAATTTTGTTTTCCGAAAATTTGTCTTTGTGTTTTTGTTTTTTAACTTTTTTCAAGTTCTAAAATATAATGCTTTTTTTTATTATTCTTGGTTGTGATTTTTTAAAATTGTTGTTGTGATCTTTAAAATCATATTTAAAATGTTTTTGCGTCAAGTGATTCGTTGATGTTATTTGAACTTCAGGGCCACTGTAATTAAAGAATATGTAACTCTAAATAAAAGTTAAAAACTCTATTATGGTAACTACGAAAAAAAATAAAATAAAATAAAGTAAAACCCTGGGATGGAGTTTATTTAAATTTTACTTCTTCCCACTTCCCTTCAAGCAATTGGCAAACTTTGTTTGACAAACAATGTTTGATATATTTCCATCATAGATCCTTCCTGTTTTGTTCCATCCAGTTTAATGGACAGAGATTACAAATCTCAACAGATTTTGGACATGTATCAGAGCTAAGCATTCTGCAGTACACAAAGTGAGCATAAGAGCAATGTATGTTTAATCTCTTTTTGGGGGAACATGTCCCTCCAGATGTCTTTTATGCCTTGCTCAGTTGTCAATGATTTTTATTTACCTTCTTTAGCTTCTTAATGTGAGTTTCCTGTAGTATCTACTTTAACCTGGTGTTGATTTCCCCCTTGAAATGTATCATTAACTGAAGTGTATGCTTTTAAAGTAAATCATTGCAAAAAGACATGCCATTTTAAAACCCCTTTCTCCTTGGCTTTCCCCTTGATGGATCTGCACTTTTCATCTTTTTATTTAAAAAAATGCTCAAAGTTGAGTGTCTTCAATATGAATATGAATATGAATGAATTGAACTGAATTGAATAAAAAAATAGATTCCATTAAACATTTTTAAAATGTTAATAGAATGATTAGCTACTTTTAGTTTACCATATCGCTAAATGTATCAGATGTAATAGACTCATTTGTCAGCCCTCCACAGGAGCAGTGTGATGTTTTTTTGTTCCCGAAAAACCTGATGTATAGCATCAGATACATGCAGTGCATAGATAATCCAACAGTGGGCAGTAGTTTACTCATTAGAGGAGCTTCAGGTAACACTACAAGGCTGCCTTGCCTCAGGAATTGGACACAGATGGTTTTTAAGAAAGAATTTGTTTAATTTGAATAGGTTTTGGTAAGAAAAACACTAATTTGTACTGAAAAATGAAACTGATCAGTTGCTGGGTTGATGCAATGTGAAACAAATGTAAATTTCATAAACCTTTTCAGTTAAATCATGTTGATAATTGAATATTAAATTTGATACAGCAGGGATTTAAGAGAATGTAACACAAAATCACTCAACTTTTATTGTTATGGTGTTCCATGCATTTTATATAACATCAAGCAAGTATTTTTAAATTACGTAACTTTGCATATTTTAAGTAAAAAATAGTTGTTTAACGTGCTGTGTCATGATATTGATTACTAGTTTGGTTATTATTTCTTGTAACTTTCTTGCTGACTAGCCGTTCTTGTAATATATATAGGAGGTTAATGGGAGCTGTTGACCTTCTTGATATGCTAGCTACACTCAGTTCAATTGCAGATGCAGAAGATGGTACATTTACATTTGGTGGCACTGTGACAGTGGCAATAATCAATGCATAGATTTCCTACAAAGGAGACCTGAAAAAATTGCAGCCCAGGCAGAAATCCCTTTCCCTGTGAGGGTCTCAGGCTTCTGTTGGCACTGGACTCATGAGCGCAATAAAGGTAAAATATATATATATGGACAGAGCGTTGAGAGGGAAGGAGCCTAAGCTTGTGCGAGAGGTTAAGTGATACCGGCTAGATATAGTTGGGCTCACCTCCACACACAGCCTGTGCTCTGAAACTCAGTCCCTCGAGAAAGGTTGGACTCTCTGCCATTCTGGAGTTGCCCATGGTGAGAGGCGGCGGGCCGGGGTGGGCTTACTCGTGACCCCCCGACTCAGTCGCCAAGTGTTGGAGTTCACACAGGTGGACAAGAGGGTCGTGTCCCTTTGCCTTTGGCCGGGGGACAGTCAGAGGAAACCACAGTCAGAGGACTGTAGTTTCAGCTTACGGGCCATA
>NW_023416885.1:385431-386848 GCF_002922805.2 Oryzias melastigma | reverse complement strand
AATAACAAATAATTTAGATACTTTAATACAGACTCAAGGTCCATTTGCCACAAAAGACACAACAGATAAAAGACTTAAAAATATCAATGAATAAAAAGAACCAGTATAAAAACCAATAAAAACAACCTAAAATTACCAAGTATCGTAAACGTAAAAAAACTAAAAAAATTAAATAAATAACAAAAAAAAACATTTGCAGACTTAAACTGGTAACTGGTAATTAAAAGTACTCTCTCTCACGTTGGTGAAAGTTAAAATAATATTATTTGAAGCGTTAAGACGATAAATAAAACCATAGATAAAATGTCTCAACAAAGCTTGGAGAGAAATAACTCTTGGACCAACAAACACACTCCTTGCGTTGCACCATTGTGGCTGTTTTAATGACAGTCTTATAGCATCATTATATTCAACCTGCAGCCTCCTCTTAACTTAAAAAAAAAGATTTTTTTTTTTACCAAAATGCCTTAAAAAAAAACAACTTGCAAAGTGTGAGATTCTTACGTGGCCAAAGTATGCAGAAGACCGGCCCTTATCCTCTGCTTGCTTGGCTATTGGGGGGCCATCTGTGGTCTAAAGACACAAAAACACAAAAAGGGGTTAATTTAATTTTTTTATATAAATAAAAAGTAGAAACTTGCATTAAACAAAACAAAGAGGTTTATTCTAGCATTCCTCCTCTCTCCTGTCACCATTTCAATGGTCGTCCCCATTGAGAAGGATGGATGTTGATAGAATGAGGTGATTACAAAGGTGTGATTCTAGACCTGTAATGAGCATCTATGATAAGTGTGTGTGTGTTTGTCTTTATTACATTGAGGGGACTTCAACCTGACAGAACACTCACGTTGTGGGGACCAAATTTTTTGTGGGGACCGAAAACCTGGTCCCCACAAAAATAACATTGAATTCAATGTAAATATGGCCAAAGGAATGTCCTGTCAAATTTTTAGAGGTTTCCCCACAATTCACAAAAACCATCTTGGTGTGCTTGGGTGTGTGTTCGTGAGGTAACTCAGTGCCGACCTCTAGTTGATATGTTTAAAGTAGGAGTGAGTACTTGAATGACTGCTTACCTTTTGAATGCAAGCAGTGATATGGCTTTGGTCAGATTTGATTGTAACATTTTACTATGTAATCAGTTGTTTGTGGAAAAGTTTAATGTGTGAGTGGGTATTGAATGATTGTTTACATTTANNNAAAAAAAGAAAAAAATGGAATAGTCTCACCAAAATGGATATGGTTGTGGTTTCCTCCCTTAATCCAGCCTTTTGTGGGTAGGTTATCCTTTTTTAATTCTTTCTGGGGTCCCTCGTAGCCTTCCCCAGTCTTTTGTCTTATTCCTCCATCTGACCGGCCGTCGACGCCCCAAACTTTTCTCTTTTTATTTCCTTGCTGGTGACTCCGCCCACTTCCT
>NW_023416885.1:383883-385369 GCF_002922805.2 Oryzias melastigma | reverse complement strand
TGTTTTACCTTTATAGGAAACCTTTATAGTAGTATATTATTGAAAAAACAGGTCCAAGTAAATTTTGGATAAAAAGTGACCTTTTCTGCCTGTTTTGTCACTGCTTTTATAAACAATTGAGGAAAGGTCTTGAAGAGAGACATTGTGTGTTTTGGGGTGAAATAAAAAATGGATTTAAGACGGGTTCGCTGCTGTCAGAAATATCAAACTCCAGGTAGAACGTTTTGTCTCGTAGAGAAAAAAAAAGCTCCTTTAGTCTATGGCAAACGTGTATTTAATGTTATTTTTACAGTTTGGTCATCATACATTAAATAAAATAAAATAATAGACGTGTCTGATACATTTTCAAACTAAAATATACAAAACCAAGTCTGTAATTGTTAAAGATTTAATAATGACACCTGTCAAGCAGTGGACTGTAACACTTTTAAATTCAACAAATCAGAAGCTGCACATCACAGCAGGAAGAAGAAACATGACGAAGAAAAGCACATTTTGTTTTTGTTTATTGATACAAACTCTTGAGAGAATTATGGATTCCAAGCAAGTGCAAATGTACCTCACTTTTATTGCAGCAGAAGGGGAAAAACAATATTCCATCCATCCATTTTCCTGTCCGCTTCTTCCCTTCCGGGGTCGCGGGGGTGCCGGAGCCTATCCCAGCTACTGATGGGCGAAGGCGGGGTACACCCTGGACAGGTCGCCAGTCTGTCGCAGGGCCTCAATCACACACCCATTCACTCTCACAGCCACACCTAGGGACAATTTAGAGTCACCAATCAACCTATGAAGCATGTTTTTGGATGGTGGGAGGAAGCCGGAGTCCCCGGTGAAAACCCACGCATGCATGGGGAGAACATGCAAACTCCACACAGAAAGGTCCCAGCCGGGATTCGAACCGGGGCCTTCTCGCTGTGAGGCAAGAGCGCTAACCACTGCGCCACCGTGCAGCCAAAACAATATTTAGTTTCTTAAGTATAATAAAACTTTATGACACATTCTATCAGAAACTACATCTTTCACATGCAATTATGAAAAACAGAACGCTGGGTTCTTCAGACATAACTTTTTCAATGTTTTGGGTGAAAACCATCTCTGCAGTCAATCAAAACAGATGAAAACCGATCACATAGTCTGTCTGTTCGCAGATATTTCTCTGAATAATCTATTTTAAGTAAAGATTAAACCAAAAACTCAGTCAGCATAAGAAAACAATTTAGATTACTCTGCTGCCAAATTTGTGTGACTAAAACAAGTAAATTATCCTATTCTTTAAGTTGCAGGATGAATTACAGGAACAAGAACTATTCAGAAATTTTGCATCATGACATTAAAACTCAGTTTTTAATGCAAGTCAAACCCCATGCAACAATTAAGTTAATATGCTTGTAATTTTTATCGACATTTTAGAGTTACTTGTTTCAGCTTTAACACCTGTTTGAGGTCACGCTTTAAGAAGAAAATATTACATTTTTTTCTCACACAG
>NW_023416885.1:360152-383738 GCF_002922805.2 Oryzias melastigma | reverse complement strand
TTCTTGCTGGTTTATTACAGCAGTTCTAAGTACCCGGCCTTCTTGGTGTCTCTTAGATGGGTACTGGAAAGTGCCCCAATGGGGGACCCCATTGTCCTCCTGGAGGACTTGCCCACCTGGGCAATGACAGTGGCACCTGGAGGGGTGTGATTGGTCGGAATGGCCTCCCTGACCTGAACCCGAGCGGTGTTTTGTTGTTGGACTTCTGTGCACGTCATAGTTTGTCCATGACAAACACCATGTTCGAACACAAAGGTGTCCATCAGTACACCTGGCATCAGGACAACCTAGGTAGGAGATCGATGATCGACTTTGTAGTCATTTCAGGCGATCTCCGGCCGTGTGTTTTGAGCACTTGGGTAAAGAGAAGGGCAGAGCTGTCCACTGATCACTACCTGGTGGTGAGTTGGATTTGCTGGCGAGAGAGGAGGCCGGAAAGACTTGGCAGACCTTAACATACTATAAGGATCTGCTGGGAACATCTGGCTGAGCCCTCCGTCAGGGAGGTCTTTAACTCCCACATCAACACATCCGGGAAAAACTACAGAGCCCCTGACTTGACATGGGTAAAAAAAATATTATTTCGTTCCCACAAGTTAGCATTTTGTTCCCACGGATTATTAACTCGCTCCGACAATGTAATTAAAGCGTTCCCACGAAATAATTAATTCATTCGAACAAAATAATGAATTTGTTCCAACAAAATATATTTAAAAAAAGAAATAAAAGAAAATCCTAAAAAGGGACTTTTTTCCGGGCAGACCGGAAGTGGTTACCGGAACTGGAACGGGCTCTTGAAAATGTCTAAGTGCGCTGCAGTGCTATTTTTTAATGAAGAGAAAATTGACCAAATTGACACGCAAGTTGGTCAGACAGTTTATCACCATGGAGATTATACATGGATAAACGCATCATTCTGAGCTCCGGACTGAACCATCGGGGCCACCGCACTGGTGAGTCTGCGTTAGCTATGCTCCGTCCACAAACAGCTGTAGTCCACGGAGCATCACAGCCATGCCTTTTGTCTCGACTGCCTTCAGATGGAACAACCAGGACTCTTTTGAGAGCAGATCATGTGGAATTACCTTTCACAAGTAAGTTCTAACAATATTTTTTAACATTAGAGCATTTATATGTTTGTATAATCATAAATAACGTTGTGTGGCTAACAAAGTTCTGCTAATGGTAGAAACTGTTCCTCGCTCGTATTATATTTTAATATATTGTTGTTTTTTTTCAGCTGTCAACTTTCAGAGGTTTTCCAGTGACGTAGAATGACAGAAGTGAGGTGAAGCTCCAAAGAGAAAAGGGTGGTTTGATGGAGTTCTCCAGCCTCTGCAGGGAGACCTTCTAGCCAGAGGACTTTGATTAGACCAGGAATATTGTCCATCTGAGAGAGGATGTGATCCTGTCTTCATCCATCACATCTCCAAAGGGTTTGTGTATTTATCTGTTTTAATTTTAAATTCTTTTGTTCTCCACAATAAGAAAAATGCAACAAGAACATGTAAAAAACACATAAAACCGGATTTTCATCAAAGTGGGTCTTTAAAAGTATATTTTATTAAGAATAATGTAATAATTGAGAGTAAAGGTTTTCAATTACTACCTGATTCTGTGTATTATAATTTGGATTGGATTAGTTAGACATTTTCAAAGAATCTTTTGGAAATTAAAAGGCACTTGGTGCTTTGAGGCATTTTTATCATCAGATTGATAAAACACATTTCTTTTGAAGAATCTGTCAGTCATCAGCTTTGTCAGTGAGGACACATTATTAGCAATGATTTCTGAACAAGTTTAGCCTTGTTCTAAAGTATCTTGAATCTCGAATTGTAGCCGCTTCATCCAGAGCCATCAGGAGCTTTTCTTCAGCTCTGTCAACATCAGGTAGAAACACAATAAGAACTGCCATAAAATTATTTTTCATCTGTTGTCTATGGACAGGTGGCAATTTGTCTTTCTCAAAACATAAACAATAAAAATACAATCTAAAAATAAATATGAAGTAGAAGTATATATCAACATCATTAAAAGAAAGTAATCATTCACCGATAATTTTCTAAATACATAAAGTGTAGGTGCATGACAGCTAATGGGACTTTAAGTTTGAACAACTATATCCAAAATGTGCGAGTATCACATCAATGTGCATCTTAGCGGCACGTCTTACGTGTGACCAACATGAATTTGCTTCAGTAAAAATCCTATCTAAACACACATGAGCAGTAGAAATATGACATGTGAGTAAATGTGTTTCTGTTTCTGTTTTTAGGACCCTCAGATAACGACCCCGCTGCAGGGCAGTTCCAGGGCATTCTCCACTGTATTATGGTCGCTGTGGTGTCTCACCAAGAGGATCAGGAAACGTGCTGCAGAAGATGACACCGTGAACTGTCTCCCTGTCAACTGCAGACATGCACTCCACTTTGACGTCTGAAGAAGATCTCCCATCTGCATCTATTCCTGCAGTCATGTGACCACAGATAACTGCCCACCTGTTTGGATGGTCTTGTAGACAAAGTCCTGTCTACATTTCTGGATTTATTATCATAAAAATCCTTAATCTGTCCTGTGAAGTCACAGCCTCTGTGCCTCATCCTTGGATCAGACAACCAGTTGGGTGGCTCAGTGGGCTAGGTGAAGGGCTGGCACACAGGAGCCCTGGGTTCAATTCCCAGGGTTGTCCACTGATCCCCACCCAGATTGGGTCCTTAGTCAAGACCCTTGACGCTGCTGCCTAACTGGGTTCCTGTGCCTTCCAAAGTACAGGGTTGTGTCAGGAAGGCCATCCGGTGTAAAAACTCTGCCAAATCACTGATGCGAAACAGTGGGTGCTGTAACGCTGTGGCGACCCCGAAAGGGATAAGCCGAAAGTCGACTACTACTACAAATGAAAACGATACCTGTTCTCATCCATATTCAATTCAATTCAATTCAATTCAAAGGCTTTATTGTAACTGTCAGGAACAGTTAAATTGTGGGTGGTCCACCAGCAGCAATGCACAATATGATATAGAAAATGAATTAAAAATAAGAACAGAATAAAAGTAAAATATAACGTATTTAACAGTAATAATAATATGAAACTGTACAGAGGTAAGGCAAAAAGGGAGTTATACAACATAATTGCAACATCAAGGAAGTATAATAATAAATACTGTTCAAAGTGTGGTGTGCAGTAGTGCAAGATTGACCATATTCCAGCTTGTTCATTGGGTGTTCAGCATCTGTATGGACCAGGGGAAAAAGCTGTTTGTGAGTCTGGTGGTATGTGACCTGATTGACCTGTAGCGGCGTCCTGATGGCAGCAGGTTAAACAGGTGGTGGGCGGGGTGGGTTGGGTCCTTCAGGATTGTAGTTGTTCTTTTTTGGCAGGGGGATCTTGATAGGGTCGCAAGGGGGGGCAGGGGGCAGCCAATGATTCTCTGTGCTGTGTTTATGACCCTCTGCACAGCCTTTCTGTCCAGTGATGTGGAGCCTGGGTACCACACATTCAGAGAGTAGGCCATAATACTCTCCACAGAGCAGCGGTAGAAGTTCACCAGCAGGCTCTGATCCAGATCACACCTCCTTAGGATGCAGAGGAAGTGCAGCCGCTGCTGAGCCTTCTTCACCACGGCCCGGATGTTCTCTGACCAGGACAGGTCAGCAGAGATGGTGATGCCCAGGAATCTTATGGAGTTAACACAGTCTACCCATTCTCCATTTATTTGTAGAGGGGCGTGGGCGTGACTGTGTCTTCTAAAGTCCAAAATTAGTTCTTTGGTCTTCTGGACATTTAGAGAGAGGTTGTTGCAGCCTGGGATGAATAAAGTATTGCTATTCTATTCTATTCTCCGAGAACCACTTTGCCAGGTTGCTGATCTCTGCCCTATACGCCGTCTCATCGCCATTTGAGATCAGCCCCACCACAGTGGTGTCATCGGCGAATTTGAAGATGTCATTTGAGGTGTGTGAGGCGGTGCAGTCTGAGGTGTACAGGGAGAACAGTAGGGGGCTCAGAACGCAGCCCTGGGGGGAGCCGGTGCTGAGCTGGAGGGTGGAGGAGAGGTGGGGACCGAGTTTTACTTGTTGTGGACGGTTTGTGAGTTGAGAATGTCTGGGATGACTGTGTTAAAAGCAGCCTGACGTAGCTGTCTCTGTTCTCCAGGCAGCTCAGCGCAGTGTGTAGAGTCAGGGCTGTGGCGTCTTCTGTGGATCTGTTTGGCCTGTAGGCAAACTGGAAGGGGTCAAGGGTCTTTGGGAGGAAGTCCAGGATGTGGCTGGAGAAAATGTTTTTAATGACTTATCATGTGAGTTGGTTTGTGTTTATTCACATAATTATGATTTAATGCAAACAGTGTCACTGTGAAATTGTTTTTTTTTTCGACATTTCAAGTATTTCAATAAAGTTTTGTGCATATGTTTAATGGAAATGCAGCAAATGTCAATCTTTTTGTTTTGCTGAAATTGGTTCAGAAAGGTGTTTTACTCGGGAAACAGATGGAGTTCAGGATGACAACCACAATTTTTATGTCTTATTGTTGTTTCTGTGTTCTATAAAACACGGCTGCACCGGATGGCAAAATGAACCACCATGGAGATTCAAAGCGCCACCACATGCAAGAGGCTGTTGGTTTTTGAGGCTTTAGTTGTGATTTTTTTCCTCATCTAAATACTTAAGCTTAGTTAAATCTGTAAATGTCAGCCATGTCTTGTGTTTTTAATCTTCTTTTATGCTGGAGAACATGCCCTTGTAGGACTAATAAAGGTATTCTATTTATTTATATGTTTTAGTCATTATTAGATAATGTTTTTCCATGACATTTATTTCATTTTCACAGTACATAACAATAAATTACACTATGTACTTGTATGTGGTGAAAATGAAAGTGGACAGAATGAAGAAAACGTATCTCTGCCCCATTTAACTAAATAAAACTATTTTAACCAACTATATGCGCTGGCAAACAAAACAAAACTAAATCAATCAAACCACAAACAAGCTGAAAAGTTGTGGGAGAAAGTGTTTTTATTAAAATAAAATAAAATCAAAAAAATATATTAGTTCAATGCCAAATGTCTAATTTTGTGATAAGTAATTTTGATAATTAGATATTCTTTCTCACAACTGTGTCTGACTAGTTAGATTTGTAAATGCTATCAACGTGTTTTAGTTATAAATGTTTTGATAAATATATTTTTTTCTTTTTTGTAATAAAATGCATTCATTCAACAAAACCAGACATGTGTCTGATTTTGCTAAATAAATGAATTAATTTGTCGGGCGGTTTTCTTTTCAATGTTTTTTGGCTCCCAGCATCACAGAAAAAGAGAGGAAATACATAATATTAATTTAAACGAAATTGTCAATATTGTTTTGCTTTATAAACCAAATAATTCTTTCATTTAAATGACAATACTTATGTCAGATTATGTTAAAAGATAGAATAAAACTTTTTTTGCTATAAACACACTTTCTTCATAAATTTACAGTAGCACTGCGCCGCACTTAGACGTTTTCAAAGGCCCATTCCAGTCCCGAGAACCACTTCCGGTCCGTCCGGAAAATAAGTCCCTCTTTAGGATTTTTTAAAATTTCTTTTTTTTTTATATATTATTTCATTCGAACAAATTCATTATTTCATTGGAAAGCTTTCATTATATTGAGGGAACGAGTTAATAATCTGTGGGAACGAAATGCTAACTTGTGGGTATGAAATAATTATTTTTTTAACCCATGTCAGGTCATCAGCTCCATACAAAACAAATAAGGTTGAGAACTGCAACATGTGTAAGAAACTAAAATGTTATGATTGCAAATATTGCTCCAGCAACTCCATTCATGGATTTTCTATTGCTCCATTATGGTGACATGATGGAGTAAATGTCTTGTATTGTTTTGTTCTCACTATATTTTTGTAACTCTCGAAAAAACATATCTTTGAGCCGTGTGATCTGCTGTATCAAATATGATTCAAATTGAATCTCATATATGAATGATCATGTTTGATTTGTTTGACTTTGTTTGTCAGAGGCACCAGTAAGGGCTCCAGTTCCAAGAATTCAAATTTTCTGTCAGTTATTCAATGGTTCAGGCTTTACATTGTTAATGGGTTTTTATTTTTCTAAATGTGTTCATTTAAGTCACTATTCAAGAACTAAGGAAGAATAAAGCATTTTTTTTGCTATGATTTTTAAAAGAATTCAATTTTAAACTGACAGAAAATATTAACTGGATCTTCTACTCACAGTTTTCTCTGCTGTTTCTTAAACAGGTGAGTTGTGACATCCCAGGAATCTGTCAGCAAGAGTATTCATCTTACATCTGCTTCACCATCAACACCAACATGCTGTAGACCTCTTCCTTTATTTTTAATTCACAAATTGTTGGACGCAAAGAGACATTCTAAAAAAAATCTGCAAATCACAAACATAACAGTTCTTTAATTTTTAGTATGTTCAAGACTTACTTTGACGCAGAAGGAGTATTTTTGGAAATCATTGTAAGTCGGCCTACACACCAGATGGATTGAGGTGAGATTCTCCACCTCTGCAGGGGAATAGTACATCCATTTACTTAAGTAAAACATAATGTTGTATGTAATATGTTGCAATGTATTTTGTGACCTTTTTGTGTGCATGCTGTCAAACTAATAATACAGCATTTAATTATATATATTTTTTTCAATTATCTTTATTGCTATTTTATAAATAAAAACAGTTTCATTTCTAAATATAACCGACCAAATAATTTGAAAGTGCCTTATGGATATTTAAACATGGTTTAACACAGTGGCTATACTGAAACACTCCCCCGGTGAGACCCTCCGCTGGCGCGGCACCGTCCACCCCCACCTCCCCATCACAACTGAATTTTGTTTGTCCGTGTCAACGGCCATGTTTTCCTACAATTACAATTGAAACAACATACAAAAGACATTTAACTGTCAGGGCTCAACCAGTCATGACTTCCTCTGACCACCAGGGGGAGCCCTCACCAGAGTACTGACTACATCTGTTCCCCTCCTCACTCAATGGCCCATCATGCATCTGCCTGCCACTCCTGCCTTCACCAGCTATTTCCCATTCAAGTTAATAATCAAACTGTATTTAACCCTGTTCAACACTCTGCTCCATGCAAAATCTTGTATTGTTTCTCCAGTACAGTCAGTTTGGGCGTTTATTATATGTTGTCTCTCTGTGTTTGACCCCTGCCTGTTTATTCATCTCCTGCCTCGCTCCTTGCTCTGACCCTGGCCTGTTTCCTGATTACGCCTTGTCTTGTGTTTACTTGCTCCTCGTCATCATTAAAACCTTGTTGCATATGGATCCAAACGTCTCAGCCTCTTTGTCACATTAACACAATGCTCTGCAGCATAACAGTTATCAGTGCATAAAATAATACAAACTAAAAAACATACTATATAAATAATACTACATGAAAATATGATGGTTAAAAAAATATTTCTGATTTTAAAATTTTAATTACGGTACTGATCTCTACTTCAGAGAAGAAAAATCAGTCATGTTGCTGTCTTCAGTCCAGTGATTGGTACATTTTAGTTATGACTGGTTATAACATCCAAAGTCTACCAGCCATATTAGATTTATACGAGCCAAACATTTGTCTAATAAAAAAGTTGTATGTTTATCAAAACCCTTATTCCCTTTATTTTGAAATTTTCAGTTCATAAGTATTCTCTCGCAAAAACAAAACACTAATAATAATTGAAAGTGCATTCTTATGTCAGTTTTTCAAACATGACAGAGATGTAATGTTTTAACAAACTAACCGTCTTTTCTCTGAACCTTTACATGAACATATACTTTACTTTAAATCATCAACCTTTCATCAAAGTCCAAAAGTTTATTTCTAGTCATTTTTTAATATTTTCAACATTTTTTAAGAAATTGACTTTGTTCAAAACACAAATGTTTTTTTTTCAATCACAGGAGTAAAGATTAAAACTAGTGAAGAACAATAAATTAATTATTTTAAAGTTGCTGTTTTTTTTTAAATGTCATGCATATAAAAACATACCTAAAGAAATGTATGCAACATTTTTGCATAATTGTGTGTAATACTGATTAGTGTGTTGTAGTTGAGTTACAATGAAATGGAGCACCAAATGAGAGTGTGTTTGTGTTGCTGAGGTCAGTGTGAGCAAATGCTAGAAATTCCACGCAGCTCCTGAACGCACCTCGTGCCGTGGCTTATGTGACAATTAAATCTATTAAATCAGCGCAATAAAGTCAGGATTAAATGTTTGAGCCAACTCTGGGATGGATGTTTGTGGTGACCAACAGTGGAGGAGAAGCAGACTCCATCATGTTGTGTTTGAGCCTCAGAGATGAAGAACGGAGACTCACCAGTCAAAGTTAAAGTGAGAGTTTCTCTTTCCACCAGAAACAAAGTTTAACCCACGTTTGGTAGTTGTTAATTTAGAGGTCCGCCTGTATTGAAACATGGGTTATAGAAGTCATGTTATGACTGACTTAAAAATAGAACATTCTACAAAGTAGACCCCGCCCTCCTTTCTCATCCGTCCTTTTCGTTTAGGAGAGACCATTGACTGTAAAAATAGTGGACTTCTCGAGCCATGAGGTCCCCTGTTGGAAATGCATTACTTCCACTCCTAGTGAAAGTAGGCCACCGATTTCACCGTCACTTCCTGAAACGGCTATCGCCATATTGCAAACGTCTGCAACCCATCTTAAGCGATTGGTCTGAGTCTCTGTGAGTCATGAATCTATAAGAAGTACTGTCACCAATCTGAAGTGAGTTCCCTCCTCTTTCCACGCCTCTACCACGAGACTGCAGGATGTAAACAGCTTCTACTTTAATAACACCAGAGAATTGTACAAGTCAAAGTTCAAGCCTTTGAGGGAGAACCATTCCAACATTCGATTCTGTCAGCGCTCCTTTGGGATTTACTTACATTTATTCCTATTACGAAAAGGAGCATTTGGGTGACGCCGCTGCAACCCCCCCCGCTTGCGCGCACCACAGCATTACGCCGGGGTCACACCGGACGCGACGGCGCCGCAAAGTAGAGTGCGCTTCCATTCGGTGCCCATGTTAACCTATGGCGTCGGTCACACCAGGAGCGGAGAGGCGTGGAGGGTCTGCGCGGTGCAGCGCAACGTATAGCCATCTGGCCAATTTCTTCCGTGAGACGCGAGCGCTCCGCTTCAATACTGGCAGGAAGTTGCATCAAAATACATGGGAAAATCCGGTTTATTTTCAAAATAGAATCAATTTTTTTATAATAAAATACCGCGATTGACAAATGTGATCATGTTTTCGTGTCTAAACTGTAGAGATGAAAATATGCATAGGAAATCAAAACACACAGACATGCGTGCGCGAGAGCCCCCACCCCGGACACCACAGATCTCCGTAGCGGGTGTGCTGGGCTGCAGGGTTCTGGGAGGAAAAAAACAGGGCGGACGGGGCCCCCAAATGCAGTGGGAGAAAACTGGACCGGGGCATGGGGCTGCGTTTGAACGAGAGAGAGGCAGAGGAGCGGTTCCTCTTGGAAGAAACATCAGGTAATATTTTTAGTTTATTAATTTACCAACGGAAACACGTGGGAGCGCGTGCGTGCACACAGACAGACACGTACACCCGCGCACAAACAGATCAATGAAGTGGGCCGACTGCAGAGTTGGGAGGCGGGGTCTGTGTCAACAGGGGCAGAGACCATCCCCTTTTAGCAGAAACACTGGGTGATGTCTTGGTTATTTCCTATGATGGCAAAAAAAGCAATAGCTCTAGCAGAATCGCCCGTTGACTGTCGCGGAAAAAATTTGCGTCTGGTGTGACCTATAGAGCGCCACAAAGAGCGTCCAGTGTGACCCCGGCGTTACTTCACATGCGCTGCCACATTGCAGTCTGATCAGATGCAAAGAAGAAGCACGTTCAGCGGTATTTAAAATAAATAACCATTCTAACAAGTGACCATCTGGCATCTGGATCTTTTTTCTGTTTGAAAATACAACAACATCCATTGAAATTTGTCTCGCGCTCCTCAGACGGCTGCGTCTAATTCAGGCTGCAAGCTGGAGAAGTGCGGCGAAGATGAAACTTTGGTTGGTGATTTTATGGAGGCGCTGTATCATTCCGTATGATACGCAACTTAGAATTTATAAGCTACAATCAAAACTGTGAAAAAAGAAAAACGAACGTTAAACAAACAAAAAAGTCCAAAGCACATAACGTCAGACTGAAATCTATTTCTACAGAGTAAATCTGCATCTAAAAATGTCGACATCATGCTCCTCTTGTTGTTTTAAACTGCTGCATCGGTACATTCCATTGAGGAAAACAACATTAGGACAATGATTGGTACATTGTTGAATTGTAAAGTAGGTGTTAAAAGGTCTTCACGGATCGCATTGATGAAGTCTGCTCCCATTGGCTACCCGTCATCTGTCAATCAAACCCCCAGACCTTCCACGTCAGACCCACAAACGCTTATTGAGCCATCTGATTGGTCAATTTTTAACCCCTAATAACTTGTGAAAATGGAAAAAAATCTTTAAAAGAAATAGGATTAGAAAAAAGATGTTAATCATGATGTTAATCATGATTATTCTGACATATAAAATGACAGAGAAAAAACTGTCTGTTTCTCAATAGGTGTGTTTGAGATCCCCAGCGCCTCGCCTGAATCGTCGGCGAGACTAAGCTGCTGCTGGAGGGGGCGGAGAAAGGCACCTGAGATGAGGGCGAACGACGAGACTGTACGAGATCGAGGAGTTGGGGGTTGTCCTTAAAGGCCTCATGCAGTGGCAAATTTTTTTTTTTAATTTAGAAAGTCAATGGAACTTGGAAAACGAATCTGATAAAAATTAGGGATGTCCCGATCAGGTTTTATTGGGCCCGATCCGATTCCGAGTCATTTGATTTTGTGTATCTGCCGATACCGAGTCCCGATCCGATACTTTTATAATACATTAAAACATGGATAAACTGAAGAAACAGATTAGTGTTGTCCCTTATTTATATTTCATTAACCTTCTTTTATCATTAAAAACTTAAATAAAACACTTCTGTGAAGTAGCTTTAATAAACAAGTAAAAATACAGCAAATATAAACTAGGAAAAAAATACAATTTTCTTGTTATATACGTGATAATTAGTCATGTGAGAAAGTTTAGTGACTTTAGCTTTAACATCTTTTAGAGCTATTGAACATTTTTGACCAAATGTGATTCGTGTCCTCTCTTAGAATTCTTAAAAATAAATTATGACTTTGTTTTAGCATACAATTTGATGAGTGTTCATGAATAGCTGATTTCATTATTAGTTTTAATGTATTAGTTTCATTTATTTATTTATTTTTAAGATTATGTGCTTCTTTTTTAAGTTCTTAAGACATCGCATTTTTGGTTTTATTACCACAGTAGTTAATATTCTTAACTGTTATTTCTCTGTCAGATAAATAAAACAGGCATATCAAAGGACAGCTCGGGTCCTAAGGAGTTGAATCACGGCGCTAGCATGTAGCACTTAGCAGCTGCTGTTTAGCCATCTGTCTGCAGCATGAAGAGCTTCACATTAAAAGGAAACAATAACCTTTTCCGTTTGAATACCTTTAGAGGTTGTTGTTTGAGTTATGACAAGCCAATAGAGACACTTGCTGTCAGTTTAAAGCCTTTTTAAAAGAGTTATTGGTCCCGGAGGTTAGCTTTCTAGCTAGCTTTGTTTACATTAGCCTTCTGCCTGAGCTGCTGCCGCTTTCTGGTAATGACATTTTGTGATCTATTCATGACATGCAGACTTCTAGTGGAGTATTTATCCGGAATGATAAGATGAAATATAAAGCTCTGATCATAATGAGAATAAATGAAATATCCGATCCTGATCGGACAAAGGAGTCCGATTCCGATCGAGTCCCCAACCACGTGATCGGCCCCGATTTCTGATCATGTGATCGGATCGGGACATCCCTAATAAAAATATTCACTTAAAATGATCCAGGGCGATTTTATTGATCATTTTATGGTCGTACACAGCTTTAAATTTGGGAGATAGGTGGTGATGGGCGGGGGCTGCGCGTGACGTCACTTCAGGGATCCCAGAGTGTAAACAACAATGGCGGAAGGTTTGAGAAACGATGTAGACCACGATTTAGCGGATATTTCTTCGGATGAAGGTGATGAGCCTTCATCAAACACGGGAATTTTAACGACACAGGGTTCGGGGGGTGTACAGCCCTACCAGTTTGAACCGGAGGTTTCCTCATCTGAGGATGAGGGGCTTCGGATGACGATGGTGAAAGCTCATACAGCAATGGCGGGGAGAAGACGATCAAACTTGACTATTTAGAGGAAGTAAAAGTGTAACAAGGTTTCCGTAGGTGAACCTGCGGAAGGATCATTACTGGAAAAGGAAAGGCGCCGCCGTTGCCGCGTAGTGTCCTTTGTCGTCCTCCTCCAGGGCCGAGGCGGACGGAGCCCCCCCGCTCGGGTCTGCTGCTGCTGCGGCGACGGGTGGACTCACTCCCCCGCGCGGAGGCCACCCCCGGCGGCCTCACGGCCCCGGGAGGAGTAAAAACCCTTCGGCTGCTGGCGCCGGACGACTGTCCGGCAAACCCACGGCGCCCCCCATGCCCGGCCCGCGGCCTCGGAACCCGCAAACCCCCCTCAGCGCGGCGCGGCGGCCTCACCCTGGCCGTCCGGCGCGCACCCGCCAGGTGCCCGTACACCCCCCGCGTTCCTCCTCCGGAGGGCCAGGGAGGGCTCAAAACCTCCCCCTGACCGGGGAGCACCCCTCTCCTTTATTGACACGGGAAATTCATGAAGGGAGACCCCCTTCTTTGGCACATTACTGCACCCAAATACCACACTCCTATTCACCATTATCCCGTTCGAATCCCCAAATCCACGGCAGTCCAAATTCTATTATGTTAAGTAATTCCATGCCCAGAAAGTCATCACAACACTAGCGGATCTAGCTGTATGCTCCTGTACTGACGTCACACGACCTATGACCTACTTATCGGTGGCTGCCCAAAATCTGAGCGACCGCGCTATCTTTGAACGCTTGAAGAGAGTGCACGGGGCTGCGGGGGACAAAATAATTATACGGGGGTTCATTTGTGACATAAATACTGTAGCGCCCCTCCAGACTGATGCACTGAAACTCCAAAGCTTTTTAATGCTCTTTATTCTGGTTACTGTGGGCCGTAACCAACGCCGTACAACTTGCAGCAACTTCAGAACCGAACCAACCGGGCAGAACGCTTCCCCGAAAACATTCTCATTCCCTCGCGCCTGCACAGCCCACCCTCTTTTTCCTATTCAGCCAATAGCTGCGCCCAACCAGTCCAAACCCCCGGACAACAGGCTGAGTGACAGAACAAGGGCCAATCAGCGTCTCCTACTGGTGCATTCACTGAACCCTGGAATCCAGAATGCACCCATACAGTTACCCAGCAGAACTCAGTCCGCTACACTATCCCCCCCTTAAAAAAAACCTCGCCCTCGAGGGGAAACAAAGTCTCTCAGATGAGCCGGCAGTCGTCGAGTTCTCTGTGGCCGTGCCCGCTCTGTAGGGCCAGTATTAGTGACCCCAGGTGACCCAGCAGTGACAGGAGTGGGGCATGTAGCCCCTGTGGGGGAATTTTAAGCCACAGGATGCACAATGGGTCCGTTAGAAGGTCTCATTGCATCAGCAGCACTTTCTGTAGTCTCCTGTGTTTAATCTGCAGGTGTTTCTGACCTCGCAGCACCTCTGTAGGGAGCCAGCCTGTCTCGATGCAGTGCCACTTTTCTGCCCCTAGGAGGAAGTTGAACCCGGTAAACCACCTCCCCCAGCCTGTCCAATACCTCACAAGGACCCACCCAGTCACTGTCCAGTTTTGGACACCTGCCTTTCTTCCTTTGAGGATTGTAGACCCACACCAACTCACCCGCTTGAAAATGTCGCCCCCTAGTGTGCACGTCATAATTCCTTTTTTGTCTCTGTCCAGCACTCAACAGCTTGTTTCTTGCAAAGTTGTGGGCAGTCTCCAGCCGGTCCTGCAGCTTCCTTGCGTAGTCTAGCCCTGGGAGGTCCTCAGGTACATCTGGGGGCTTCCCCATTGCCATCTCTGCTGGTGTACGTATCTCTCTGCCCAGCATCAGCAAGGCAGGAGAGCAGGAAGTTGAGTCCTGGGCTGCTGACCTGTAAGCCATGAGCAGCAGGGGTACGTGGGTATCCCAATCCCGCTGATGTTTATCTGCTACAATGGCCAGCTGTTCAGCCAATGTGCGGGTAAATCTTTCAACTAACCCATCGCTCTGTGGATGCAGGGGGGTGGTGCGGGTTTTGTGGGCACCCAGTTTTGCACACATAGCTGCGAATAGTTTGGACTCAAAGTTTCTTCCCTGATCGGTGTGGATGACCTCTGGCACCCCAAGCCGACTAAACATCCCCTCCATCAGTGCATCCACCACAGTCTCCGGTTCTTGGTCAGGCAGGCAGTATGCCTCAGGCCACTTGGTGAAATAATCCATCGCAGTGAGAATGAAACGGTTCCCCTTTTCTGAGCGAGGAAATGGGCCTAGGACATCAATTCCCACTCTCTCCATGGGGCAGCCTGCAGGAAACTGTTGAAGGGGAGCATGTGACCGACCCACTGGGCCCTTACGTGCGGTGCAGGAATCACACCTTCTGCAGAATTCCTCCACATCTCGACGACTCTGGCCCCAGTAGAAGCCTTGTCTGAGCCTGCGGAGAGTTTTGGAAACCCCAAAGTGTCCAGAGCCAGGGGCCCCATGCATAGCTTGAAGAACAGTGATCCGCAGGCTTTTTGGCACCACCACCTGCCAGCTTATCTCACCCGCAGCTGGCTCCTTCCAGCCCTTCTGCAGGACACCATCACACAGACGGAAAGAGTGGAACAGGGACCACAGACCTTTAGTTATTCGGGAGAGCATGGAGATTTCCTCCCAGGACGGCCTTCGTTGCTCCTCCATCCATGAGAGAACATGCTTTATATCAGGGTCTTCCTGCTGTTGACGTCGCCACTCTGCAGCATCCACAGTGGTGAGTGTTGTGGCTCCTGTTAAGGGTTGAATGCACAGTAAGGCACACTGTACATCTGATTTTAGCCGCTCACCTTCCTGTCCATCTCTCTTTTCACAATAGCGACAGTCCTCTGTGACACACGGCCGCCGCGACAATGCGTCAGCATTCTGGTGCCGCGCCCCTGGCCTGTGAAACACCTCAAAATCAAAGGCCTGTAGCTCCTCAATCCAGCGCGCCAGCTGGCCCTCCGGCTCCTTAAGGCTGAGCATGGTGCTCCATTGACCCTTATTGTTGTAAACCAGCAGTCACCAACCCAGGTTCGGCCCAAAGTCACAAGTCTCTCAGATTGGTCATCTTTGCCCCTCGCATGATCAGCATTCCATTTCTTCAGGTCCAATTGGGACAGTTTCTCAGGGTACCGCATCGTCCCGCTTATGCGGTCCCACTCCCGTTTCCCTTATTGTGAGGGCAATCACGAATCAAGTGGTCAGGTTTCCCACAACCCCAGCAGGCTCGGGGTCTGTCCCAGTCTCTTCGCGGGCGGGCTTTGAATGACTGTTCGTTCCTCAGGGTCACAGCTCTCACTAGTTGAGTCAGCTCCTCTGCCCATGCAGGCCCCCTGGTGTCACACTCTGATACACTGGCAGCCCTCACCTTTGGAAGGGGCTGAGGTTCTGCTCTGGGGGGGGGGGCTGCGCACAGCATCTCTCTTTCTGTGGCAAGCTCCAGGGCCTCCTGCAGCGACTTAGGGTGAGCCAGTTGTGTTTGAACACGAAGGTCATCTGGTCTGAGCGCCTGCATGAAGTGGTCCCGGGCCAGCTCCTCCCGAATGGCAGGGGGCATATGAGCATAGATCTTGTGAACAGATCTTTCAATGTCAACAGCCAGCTCTCTTAGCTTCTCGCCTGGGCGGCGGTGTCGGCTGCACAACTCTGAGCGAAGGAGGCTAACTGGGCGTCACCAGTGAGGCACATGGCTAACTGCAGAGCTTTCTCCTCATTTGACCAGCATGCAGCACGGGCTAAAAGTTCAAATTGTGCCTGAAATGCTTCCCAGTCAACTTTGCCGTCATATCTGGGTGTCTTCATCGATGGGGGAAGGGAATCAGGTGGCCCGACTGCAGCTCTTACCGTTCCCGCCTTCGGGCGAGCATCTCGAGGCGCGGGCTCTTTGAAGCGACCGAGTCCAGCATCAGCAGCCAAGCTAGCAACCATCCGCTTCACCCGCTCTTTGTGTTCTTTTTCACAGTCGCTGTCCATCATTCTGTGAGCTCCCCTCACCTCCTCACGCTCCAATTTAAAAGCATCCGCGGGAAACATGATGTAAAGTTGCCGTAGCAGCACGTGAACAGCCCTCGTAAATATGAACGGCGGTCAAAGGCGACGAGTTCGGTCACTTCTGACACCAATTGTAGCGTCCCTCCAGACTGATGCACCGAAACTCCAAAGCTTTTTAATGCTCTTTATTCTGGTTACTGTGGGCCGTAACCAACGCCGTACAACTTGCAGCAACTTCAGAACCGAACCAACCGGGCAGAACGCTTCCCCGAAAACATTCTCATTCCCTCGCGCCTGCACAGCCCACCCTCTTTTTCCTATTCAGCCAATAGCTGCGCCCAACCAGTCCAAACCCCCGGACAACAGGCTGAGTGACAGAACAAGGGCCAATCAGCGTCTCCTACTGGTGCATTCACTGAACCCTGGAATCCAGAATGCACCCATACAGTTACCCAGCAGAACTCAGTCCGCTACAATACTAACGTTTTATAGCAGTTTAAGAAAAATCAAGATTTTCACCGCACGAGGCCTTTAAGATTCGGTTGAAAGTTAATATGCCACTCCTCCAAGTATGATTTGTGCTGTGTGTCTTTTATATTAATTTTTAACATCTTTTAGAGTAAAACTGTTAATAAAATAGCCACGGGATTCATTGCATGTGCACTGTCCCAAATAAAGAGATTAATTTACATTAAAGTTACGTTTTAGAGGCAACAATAACAAATATGACCACAGATTATTTTAAATCTTGTTTATTTTTTTATCAGTGATTCACTACCTTCCAGAAAAAGTAAAAAATACACAGATGTCCTTCATTTAGCGCGTTATTTCACATTGAACTAAAAGAACTGTGTGGACACAGTTTCCCACAATGCATTGTTTTGTAGTCATCAAGGCAGCATGCAGCCAGCACAGAACCTATTTTATGGCTGACAACTAGTGACAGTGACAACAACTTCCTATTTTGAACACGGAAGTAGGGGGCTTGCTCAGTCCAGGTATTCTTATAAACAGTCAATGTTTGGAACACGGAAGGGGGGTTGCTCTGTCCAGTTTTTTTTATACAGTCAATGCTATAGAGCAACTGACGGGCAGATAGGAAGACGGACAGTGGCACTTTGAGTTACAATTAGCTACAATGGCTAACTGTATACACGGGAGCTTGGGTTTACTAAGCAAGCAGTGTAGGTTTCGACAGTTCAGACAGTTCTTTGGTCAGAGCGTAAACGGTGGCGTACGGCGGATGTATTCCAGCGCTAACCATAAGAAAAATCAACTACAAGAGTCGACTTTAACTCATTCGAACTTTTCGGCTTATCTTAAATCCACACAAAGAAAGGCGACCAAAACCATTCCAGAGGGAGTTAAAGCCGGACTGGGGGTAAGTGCTGATGACTCCGCATGCATGCTAGCTATTGCTAACTCGTGAAGAATTGGTCAAAGGTGAAGTTTTCGGGATTTAATATTAACTCGTGGCGATCACAACAGTCCTGCCCCAAAGTCAGAGGACTGAGCCTTTGCTGAACGCTCTCTGTGGTCAGCACTTCCCTCCATTATTCTATCACAAACGCTCGGAGTCATCTGAGCAGTGTAGCTACAGGTTCAACGGTACATGATCTTACTAGCGTGGTACTCAGAATTCTCATGGAATTTGATTGTCAAAAATCAATAAAAGAATTGGGTTAATAATTCAGTAAGATGTGGGTAACATGTTCACTGCAACATTGAGTTTATTGTTGGTTTTCTTCTCACGTGCAAACTGTAACATGAAACACTTAAAAGTCTATTTAACATTCATCAATTGAAACGATACATTCAAGTAGTTTGTGATCATTGTGCATTACGCTTTTAAGTATCATTTTAATTGCTTCAAAGTTATGGTTTAAAATAAACAAATTATATCGGATCCATAAACATTTAGCACAACAAATGTTGCTGCTCCGCCTGATTGTCACATGCTGTTTTTGTAAGATCTGCTCCACACTGTCTTCTCTGTTCATTCACAGGACAGCCTGAGAAATGAGGACATTCAGCCCTTTTCAACCGTTTTAACTGACAGCTTTGGTCGCCACCATAACTACCTGCGCATTTCCTTAACTGAGAAATGCAATCTTCGTTGTAAGTGAATGTTTCAACATTGAGTGTCTTTGTTATTTATTATCTATTTGTCTATTTGTTATCTGATGACGTGTGCTACTGACCTCTTGGCCAGGTCACCCTTGTAAAAGAGGTCTTGATCTCAATGGGTCTTACCAGGTCAATCAATCAATAAATCAATAAATCAATCAATCAATCAATCAATTAATCAGTCAATCAGTTAATCAATCTTAATGCAATTCTATAGTGTGAATACATTTTTCACAATAAAGACCAAGGGTAACCAAACCCTAAATAAACCTTTTTTTTATCTGTTGACCTCTATAAATGGAGCTTTAGAAGTCTTGTCTGTTGGTCATTGCCAATTTTTTTAAAATACTGAAATAAAATGGTTTAATTCTTGAAAATATAGTCAAAGACCGTCGGTGTGGTGTCGATTGTACATTATTTAACAATAGGTAACAGAAAACACCACAAGTACAGTGCAACCAGCACAACAACATCAACAAACCAGGGGGTTACAATACATACGTATGCGTAAACTCAAAAAAGTAAAAAAAAAATATGCAGTTCTTTTAAAATATTAAATGTCCTCGAAGCCTTCAGATTTTGCATGTGTTCTATTGTTTTATAATATGATTTAAGGTCCAGATAGAATAAATTAAAATAGGGTTGTGAATTTGACCATTTACATTTGTGAAGATGGAATTTCCCCAAAATTTTGTGATTAGTCCAGCTATGTAAGTTTCAGAAGTCTGACGTCATGATCCGCAGCTCCAGTAATAACAGTCCTGTTCCACAGCCACACCCCTCTGACTGGATTTTCACATAATGGCTGTGGGTGGAATCAGACTACAACTTGCCTGTTTGGAAAACCTTTAATGGCTGTTGTAGCATTTTTCTTTTTTGATCCAAGACATTGACTGTATAAGAAAATAACTGGACAGAACAAACCCCCCTACTTCCGTGTTCCAAAGAGGAAGTACCACTGGGTTGCAAAAAGGCCAAAGTCCCATTGACTTACATTGAGAAACAGACAGTTATTTCTCAGTCATTTTATATGTCAGAATAATCATTCTTCCTCTGCTGCTTTCTGATTAACTTCTTTTTTCTAATCCTAATTTTTTTTAAAGATTTTTTTCCATTATCACAAGTTATTAGAGTTATAAATTGACCAATCAGATGGCTCAATAAGCGTTTGTGGGTCTGACGTCGACCGTCTGGGGGGTTTGATTGACAGATGACGGGTAGCCAATGGGAGCAGACTTCATCAATGGGTCCGTGAAGACCTTTTAACACCTACTTTACAATTCAACAATGTACCAATCATTGTCCTACTGTTGTTTTCCTCAATGGAATGTACCGATGCAGCAGTTTGAAACTACAAGAGGAGCATGCTGTCGACATTTTTAGATGAGGATTTACTCTGTAGAAATAGATTTCACGCCTGAGGTTATGTGCTTTGGACTTTTTTGTTTGTTTAACGTTCGTTTTTCTTTTTTTCACGGTTTTGATTGTAGCTTATAAATAATAAGTTGCGTATCATACGGAATGATACAGCGCCTCCATAAAATCATCAACCAAAGTTTCATCTTCGCCGCACTTCTCCAGCTTGCAGCCTGAATTAGACGCAGCCGTCTGAGGAGCGTGAGACAAACTTCAATGGATGTTGTTGTATTTTCAAACAGAAAAAAGATCCAGCTGTTCACTTGTTAGAATGGTTATTCATTTGAAATACAGCTGAACGCGCTTCTCACGTGCATCTGATCAGACTGTAAAGTGACAAGCTGCTGCTGCTCCGCTCGAGGGGGGGCCGCGCGCCGCTTTGCAGCGGCGTCACCCAAATGTTCCTTTTAGCTCGACAAAAAGGAATAAATTTAAGTAAATCCACAAGGACCGCTGACAGAATTGAATGTTGGAATGGTTCTCCCTCAAAGACTTGAACAATGACTTTTACAATTCTCCGGCGTTATTAAAATAGAAGCTGTTTACATCCCGCAGTCTCGTGGTCGAGGCGTGGAAAGAGGTGGACACTTGCAATAAACTCACTCCAGATTGGTGACAGTACCCTGTGGACAACAGCCCCCTCTAGGAAGAGTCTGTGTTTGCAGCACAGACTCTTCCTAGTGGGGGCTGTTGGCATCGATCTTACGTCAGCATGTTTCCAATCGCTCGTTTTCGTGGATATGGGAGGGGCTGCTACAGACAGTGCAGGTTTTTAGAGGATTACTCTTAAATGCATGAACATTCATTTAACGTTTTAGACCCGCGTTGGTCGTGGGTCCATTGGAAAATAGAATGGACCCATGAGGGTGGAACCTCTGTCGTCGCACGAGGTAACCCATTGATTGGTGGAAAGGTTAACGACAACAGGAAGTGTTCAACAAGCACTTTTCCCAACTCAAAATCCAAACCGAAAGTTCTGGCCTCTTTTCAGCTGGATTTTTCTTCACCCCGGTGTTGAACTTTTCCTGTTTTGTTTCCCAACCATGTTTGGGGGACGCAGGGGAAATTTTTTCTGGGCCGAAGAGCTGCTCTTTCTCCGAGTTTCTCCTCCATGTTCGGAGCTTCAGAGCCTCCGGAGCGTAAAGCCAAAGAATCAATCTCAGATCTTAGAGAAACTTTTTATTGTTACTTTTCCTTCCTTTGCAAATTGACAACAACCGTCTAATGCGCTGCCTTTTTTTCTTTCTCTCGTCGCTGCGCTCGCTGCTTCCCTCATGCATCCACACGCGAACTCACTCTTTCCCCCGCCCTCTCCTGCACTGTGTTGTGCTAAAACACACAAGCTGGCACACTCATTTGTCAACAACCGATCCAAACTCATCAAAAACCCTTCTGATCTGCTTTATAAAACATTTATTGAAGAACATTGGAGTGTTGATCAATATGAAGAGATTTTTTTTTTTCTTTCTTATTCAGAACAGTAGACGGTTGTGGAGCGCAGCTTCAGATTATGATGATTCACCGCGGTTATCTTTTTCATTTTCCCTCCGTTTCTGAGTCAGCTGATGCAGATTCTCTTTCACTGTGATCACACTGTATTGAAGCACAGGTACATCATCAGTCTACACCCGTATGGGCTTTCCTGGTCTAAGGTTCAATGGAAATGTTAGGTTCAATGGAAATGCTCACTTGATATGCCAGGACTATTCTAAACCGGCCAAGAGGTCACCACCTCTGTCTGGTCCGGACCACTCAGTGGAAACGAGGCATTAACTGTTCCTAGCACTGCACTTTTCTGGACTGAGATGTCTGAGGTCTTTCCAGAGATCTGCTGTAGCCACTCCTCCAGTTGGAGGTTAAAGCCCCAAGTGCTCAAATTACCACGGGTACCACTGTCACTTTCACCCTCCAAGCTTTCTCCAGTTCCTCTCTGAGTCCCTGGTATTTCTCCAGTTTCTCATGTTCCTTCTTCTTGATGTTACCATTGCTTGTTACTGCCACATCCACCACAACGGCTTTCCTCTGTTCTTTATCCACCACTACAATGTCTGGTTGGTTCTCCATTACCATCCTGTCCGTCTGGATCTGGAAGTCCTACAGGATCTTTGTTCTCTCATTCTCTACCACTTTCTGAGGTGTTTCCATTTTGACTTTGGGGTTTCCAGTCAATATTCTGTACACACGTTTCTGTATATTATTCAAGCTACTTGGTTGTGGAGCTCCATGTATGCTTTCCCAGCCAGCGTCTTCCACCCTGCAGTTACTGTATGTGCTGGATTGTTTCCTCTTTGCACAGCCTACAGCTTGGGTCTTGTCTGGTGTGGTAAATCTGATCCGCTATCGCTCTGGTGTTCAGGGCTTGTCCCTGTGCTGCCAGCCCTCTCTAGCCATTGGTAGGACTTCTTGATATCCACCACTTCAGTTATTGTCCGGTGGTACATCTCATGCAGGGTTTCGTCCTTCCATGATGCTCTGTCCTCCAGCATCCTCTGGTTTCCATTGTCTGAGACATTCACTGAGCACGCTGTTAGTTGGGGCCTTGAGCTTGATGTATTCATGCATCTCGGATGTTTCATCCTCGATAGTGGCTTGCACGCTCACTTACAGTGGCCTTGAAGGCTCGCAACACAACACATTAAGACATCAAGACATTAACTTCGCAACACACAGAACACATTAACTTTGCAACACAACACATTAACTTGGCAACACACACAACACATTAACTCAAAACGGAAGTTTGATCTACGATGTAAGTTGCACTGCTTTTATTCTGAAATTTCCACCGGGCTAACTGGCTAACAGAAAGTTATGTCAGAGGTGGTGAACTGCAGTAGGAATACACGACGAGCAAGCACTCTGAAAAATGGGAAGAGGGTTCAATTTTTTTAAATGAAGAATTTAAAAGTGAGATGAGCTGTAGAAGTATAAACCCCCGACCCAGTCGCCAAGTGTTGGAGTTCACACCGGTGGACAAGAGGGTCGTGTCCCTTTGCCTTTGGCCGGGGGACAGTCAGAGGAAACCACAGTCAGAGGACTGTAGTTTCAGCTTACGGGCCATACAGCAGTTCTTTTTTTTTTTTTTTTTTTTTAACTTGTCCTGTCCAACAGCTGAGCCAACAGATATGGGCTGAGAGCTTCTTGTGTTGGGCAGATTTTACTGTCACAACAGGGATTTATTGAGTATAAACCCCTGTTGTATTTCATGCTAAACTTTATTTAAATTGATTATGTTTTATTTTATTTATTTATTTATTTTTTCTTTGTTGTTGGACTGGACGGGAAAAAAAGAAGTGGGGGGAGAAAGAAGATGACAACAGAGGGAGGCAACATCATAAAACAACCAGGACTAAGTAATAAACTAGAATGGGCGGGGCCTGTCTACACACACACTCTATAGTTACACACACACTTGTTGGCTAAAATAGTCTCCACATTTAAACTAAACATAATGTACTCAATGCAACTGTAACTGCAGCTCACACGCTCATCATACAAACCCATTCAGATAAAGACTTTCATTCTGTCACACAAACTATTGGTGCTAGGGTGAGCTGACACCTGTGCTCAGGTGAGTGTTTATGTTTTGCTGAGGTGGATGGTGATGGAATGTACTCAGGGGGAGAGCGCCCGGCCATCCCCACGCCAAGACCCCCCGCCGGGGCAGCAGCTGCACCCCGGACCCCCCCCAACACCCGCCATGGAGCTGCGGAGAGAGACCGCCCGCCGGGCAATCCTGCCAAGCACCCCAAGCGGGACCGC
>NW_023416885.1:337570-360073 GCF_002922805.2 Oryzias melastigma | reverse complement strand
CCAGGGGGAGAGCAAGGCAGGGGCCGCCCACCCCTGCCGGGCAGAGGGGCACCCAAGAGAAACGGAGGCCCCAATGAGTGATGTAAACAAGGCCCGACCAGGCACACCCACTGATGGAGTTAAGGAGAGGACTAGTTCTCGAGAGCAAGGACCGGACCCTGCACCACCGAGACCTGGACACCCCCAGGCTCCAATGTAGTTTAATCCCCTGCTAGATCTTAAATCTCAGGGATCCCACTCCCAGCGTGGGGAGGAGACCGCCGGGCCCAGGAGACCGGCACCCAAGAGACTAGACCACCAGACCGAGGTCCCCCACCCCGCCAGGGATGGGGTAGGGGACAGGAGGTCGAAGGTCCCACCTTCCTTGTGTGATGCATGCGTTTTGTTTGTTAGAGTGTATATTTGTGGTGTTAGAGCTGTGTGTACTAAAGGGTGCAGTTAAAATTGGTGAGAAGGCCTTAACAGGGCATCTCCTGATTGCTTGCAGAGATGCCCCGTCACCCTCCCACCAGCGGCCCTACATGTCTATTGTGTGGTTAAAATTGGCGGGAGGGGCACTGAAAGGACATCGACTGTTTGCTGGCAGTGATGTCCAAGCACTCCCCCACCAAGGGTCCTACATGTCTAAGGTGGAAATGAAATTGAGGGGAGGGGCAAATTCATGCAGTGGCCACAGAAGGTAGTCCACCCCCCGCAGCGCACTGCAATACAGACACTCTCCCCTTCCCCCTATTGCATGTTTATATGAGGAAGGGGATATGTTGGGGTCAGTTGGCAGACTGACCCCCGATGGCAGACCCCTGTCCCCCCGCCCCCCCTGCGATGGGTCCAAGTTTCCCCAGCCCAGCTGTCCCTCCCCCGAGAGCCGACCCGCCAGGCGCTGCACCCCCCACCCCCACAAGGAGGGAGGAGCCAAGAAAGAGCCAGTCCCAGGGACAAATCTGAGTCCCCGCCCCCAAGCACCTCTCCCGTGGGTGCACTGGTCAGGCGCTGACGGGACCTAGGTAGCCAGACCAGCCGCGGGCGGCCCCCACCAATGTCTCAGTGGAGAACTCAACAAGCCAGACCCCCAGGCCCTGTACCTAATGGGACCCTCGCTCCCCACAGAACGCCCCCCCACCAGACGGCTCCAGACTGCCCACCTAGACCCCTAGACCCCACCGCAAAGACGCTGCAACTTTTATGCCTGAACGTAAAAACACAGGCGAACAGAAACTCATGCTCATGCAGTGTTTTTTTGCAATTTGATTGGTTAAACTCCGGATCATCTGACATATACGCCATTAAATTATGGAACAAAGTTTCTATAATTTTTTTATAATAAATAAATATGTTTGGAATTAAAATTAAGATGATTTGAAATAAATGTTTTTAATATGTTAAATATTATCAATAAATGTGTAATTTAAATTTGCATTAAATAAATAAAAGCGTCATGAAATTGCTGAATATTTAATTCGAAATAAGTTTTAAATGGTTTAAAAAGTTTTTATTTATTTCAAAGTATATATTGATTTCATGAATAATTTCATGGTCCGTTTTGGAGCATTTCGTTGTGTTGCCTGTCAAACTGTCCCATCAAATTCAGTGGGGAGGCCTAACGAGAGCGGGAGTTACTAACTACCCCTAGCTGCATTGTGCAGCGTGTGTATTTGGGGGACTGAGACAAGCAGACAGTCAATTAGCCCCACATCCTGCTCCGCTTCCTGGGTGTGGTGAAAGACCTTGTGTTCATTCCCGGGCTGCTGCCGTGAGGAAGCAATGAGTCGATCATCTCTATGCTCGACTGTGTAGAGGTCCGACAGCCAGAGAGTGGACAGAGTCCTGCTCCCGGGCCGGATAAGCCCCGAATTTCTGTTAGCAAGTAGGCAGCGCCAAAGAATTCTCCTGGACCAAGAGGAATTCAACTTTACGCAAAAGTTCTCATTTCTTCAAAACAGTGTATGTGTGTGAGGTGGCAGAAAAAAACCTTACAAACTTTTTAACTCTTGAGTTTCATGAGATAGAAATCCTGCTTTCACATTGTCTAAACGATCAGTTAGGCCAGCCCACTGAGTTTGATGGGACAGTTTGACAGATCTTTGTTAATGAAATGTTGCAAACGGAGCCATGCAATTGTTCATCAAATAATGAAATAAAAACATGTTTCCTAAATCATGTATAATTGAATTTTAATTAAATATTAACACATTTAGTGAATTTTGTATTTCTTTCATGCCAATTTACAATGACGCATTTGTTTTATCATTTCATATTAAATATATTTATTTCAATTTGTCTCTTCCAGCCAGCGGTGGACCACGAAATAATTAAATATAATTAAATATAATATATTTAATGCCACATATGTTTATCTATATTTAAATATATATTCATACATTTATCTATTGTCTTTAGTCATTTAGTGCCAATTTTAAATATTTAATGACACAATTCTTAATTTAATGCCCATTTTAAATATATGACATTTATCTTTATTTCAATTAGCCTTTTCTGGTCCTCAGTACCTCTCTAATGGCCAGTGGAGTTGATTTTAGAATTTTGAAAATAATCATGTGCACGGTTACTGTATTAATTTTTTTATTTATTTTTTTACAATGTTTTACTTTTCATTGTCTTTTTCTGTGATTTTTCTTGTAAGGTCAGTACTGTATGCCAGAAAAAGGGGTCAAGCTCACACCACGGAGCCAGTTGCTTTCCACTTCTGAGGTGCTGACCATCGCTCGACTCTTTGTTCAAGAAGGGGTGGACAAAATTCGCCTCACTGGAGGGGAGCCTCTAATCAGACCTGATCTACTGGATATCATCAGTAAGGATAGTATTCATATTACCTTAATACAGGCTGATAATTAATTTTTTTTCATTAGATTTAATCATCAAAATTATGTTTCCAAGTCCAGCGGAGCTCACGCCATGAATATGCCGGCAGACAGACAGCTATGCTGGGGCTGGATCACGTTTAAACCTCCAGAACATTTAAAACGTCCCCCAGTGTGCTTGCTGTTTGGAACGTCGGGGGTCCGCAGCTCTCGGAACGCGGCGCCGGATGCGAGCCGGTACCACCAGACGTGGTACTGGACGCGAACCGGAGCCGGGTTAGGGTGCAGGAGCTCTCCAGGTCCTAGCGCCGGCCGGTTTTAGCTCGCAGCTCGGTGGTTGGAGACCCGCCCGTGATCCAGTGAGAGCAGCCGCTGAGTTAGAGGGCGATGACTTGGGGACGCCAGCGCGTGCGGTATGGAAAGGCCCGTATGAGAAAATCCGCGATTAATGTGTCAAAAAAAATGTTGGGGTCATGCACATGTCAAATTAACGCGTATAACGCGACAAATCTGACAGCCCTAATTTATACCCTACAATCATAGATTCAGGTTACTAAGGATCATTAAGATCAGTGATGTAATCAAATTTCAAACATCCACAGACTATTCATTTATATTAATCAGTATCAAAAATCAAAATATACTCGTCGTTATCATGAAGGAAAAAATCATCCACCACAAATTCAAACATATTCAGACCGTCATCCCCCAAAAAATCCCCTGCACCAACCAGCACCAAAAATCCAGAGCATACCCAGATGATTAATAATCATCCGAATATATTCCAGACCCCCGGCACCGATCAATGCAAGCGATCCTCCCCGATAATAACCATTAGTTATCATCAAAAAGAAAAATCATGTACATTAGTCAATGCAAAAAAATCCAAAATATATTCATTAAAAAGGAAAACTTGTGCAGATTTTTTTAAATAAAAGAAGATCAGTCATAAATCACTCTTTAGGAGAAGGAAAAAGAAAAAAAAAAAGAATATGTGCAGAATCAAGGATACATCACAGTTTAGGAAACCAAGTCTATCGACAGGTTTAAGGCCACATAACTCTTCTTCTGTTGTATTTTACAGCTACGAACATCATCGTTATGACTGGAAACTGTGTTTGTCGGGTCCATAACCCTTCAGCTGATATCATATCAAGTGAATTGATCTCAAGCTGTCAGCTGAAAATGGGGTCAAAATTAACCTTCAAAAGTGGTAGATTCTTGGCATTGTTTTTTGAAATCACATTTCACACTTATTTTGCTTCAATTAAAGGTTCAGATGTCCGTAATTCCACACTTCTCGTAGTCTTTCATGCTTTTCATCTCCACTGTCTTAGCATATGAAATTGAAAAAAAAATAAGAAATAAATCTGAAAATGAATATCTGAGAACTCGCGACGTGAAAGGTCGCTGATTCGTTATCCTTATTAAAATAGAAGAGTGTAGTAAATTATCATGTAGCAAAATATTGATTGCTCTGAAATACAGAATAATGTTGGATTTTAATTTATGAACTAAATCAAAACCAAATGAGCGGCCCTTCTCTCATCGGAAGTAAACAAATCTTCAAAATAAAGTGTCAGTGAAGCTTCCTGTTTTCAAAGTAAAACTAGCGTGAGCATTTTTTAAGAACTGAAATATACTTTGTTTTATATTGTTATATATACTGCTCACAAAAATTGGCATGAATGGCCTGGCATGAATTGAATTAAACCTGTCTGATAATTTTCTTGTTGGTTAAGCAGCTGAGGGCCTCGTTAATCAATTTCAGCTGTATTGGTGTTCATGGAATTGACAACAGGTGCACTTCAGTGGCAAAAATTAGAAAACCCTCAAACAGGACTGGTGTTACAAATGGAGGTAATTTCAAGTTTCTCCCTCTTGATCTTTTTTGGCTGGTTTTCCACTCGTGCTGATTTTGGCTTGATAGTTATCTCTACTGGCAGTATGAGGCGATTCCTTAACCCTACAGAAGTTGCAAAGGTTGTCCAACTTCTCCAGGATGGTACATCCACACGTGCTGCAGCAAGAAGGTTTAATGTGTCTCCCAGCACAATCTCCAGAACATGGAGGAGATTTCAGGAGACTGCTGGTTATTCTCGGAGAGCTGGACAGGGCCGTAGAAGGTCCTCAACCCCTCAGCAGGACCGATACCTGCTCCTTGGTGCAAGGGGGAACAGGCTGAGCACTGCTCGTGCCCTACAGAATGACCTCCAGAGGGCCACTGGTGTGAATGTCTCTACCCAAACAATCAGGAACAGATTCCATGAAGGTGGCCTGAGGGCCCCACGTCCTGTAGTGGGCCCTGTGCTCACTGCCCAGCACTGTGGAGCTCCACTGGCATTTGCTCAAGAACACCAGAATTGGCAAGTCCGCTATTGGCGCCCTGTACTTTTCACAGACGAGAGCAGGTTCACACTGAGCACCTGTGATAGACGTGAAAGAGTCTGGAGAAGATAAGGAGAACGTTATGCTGCCTACAACGTGACAGGTTTGGCTGTGGGTCAGTGATGGTCTGGGGAGGCATATCCATGGAATGACGCACAGACCTTTACTGCCTAGGAAATGGTGTCCTGACTCCCATAAGGTATCCAGATGAAATCCTTGAACCCACTGTCAGACCCTAAGCTGGTGCAGTAGGTCCTGGTTTCCTCCTAATGAACGACAATGCCCGGCCTCACGTGTCAAGAGTATGCAGGCAGTACCTGGAGGATGAAGGAATTGAAACAATTGAATGGCCTTCATGATCCCCTGACTTAAACCCAATAGAACATCTCTGGGACATTATGTTTCGGTCCATTAGGCGCCGCCAGGTTGCTCCTCAGACTGTACAACAGCTCAGGGATGCCCTCACACAGATCTGGGAGGAAATGCCACAAGACACCATCCGTCGTCTCATTAGGAGCATGCCGCCACGTTGTCAAGCATGCATACAAGCTGGTGGGGGTCACACAAGATACTGAAAAGCATTTGGAGTTGCAGAAATTAAATTTTGGAAAAAAATGGACTAGCCTGCCACATCTTCATTTCACTCTGATTTTATGGTGTCTACACAATTAAGCCCTCTGTAGGCTGGAAACTTTTATTTCCATTAAAAGACTTTGCATCCTTTTGTTCCTAAGACACTGCCCTGTCATTATTTGGATAGATATCTAACTTCATATTGATATCTGATGTAGCTAATGTGTTTCTTTAAAGTGCTCCTTGAATTTTTGTGAGCAGTGTATATCATTATTGTGATATAAAGTAATTTATATCGCAATATACATTTTTTTCTATATCACCCAGCACTAGTGTCATCTGTATATTTAATTATCTAGTTGTACTTGGAACAACAGTCGTTGGTAATCAAGGTAAAAAAAAATAGGTGGCAGAGAATGCAAGGACCGTTGCTGAAGACCTCTACTGTGCTTTGTGTGATGGTGTTTGATCTGTTATTCCCTCCTTGCATGAAATGAGGCCTGTGAGTTCAGAGGCCCAGTATCCAGCTAAGCAGAGGGATGTTCAGGATAAGTGAGCCCAGTTGCTGTGAAATTATGGTATTAAAGGCAGACTTAAGTCAACAAACAGCCTTTAGACCAGTGAGATTTTCTTTTTCTGGTGTTACAGGGGCAGATGTATGGCCACATATATGGGATCCTCAGTTGAGCGATTTTGACTTTATGCAAATTGAAGTAGGTCAGTCGAAGGATGGAGGTGACCAGCCTTTTGAAGCACTTCGTGGTAATGGGTGTGAGTGCCACTGGGCGATAGTCATTCACGGTTATTGGAGGTTTTACAAAGCCTCAGGATGATGGCTGAGGCACTGTAACAGGACGGGACAACTTATTGACACAGGGAGATGTTGAATATGATGATGAGGACATCTGCTCAAAGTATGAGATAATAACATAGCAACTTCCCTGAACAGAACCCAGTAACCATCACAGTGGCAGACATCCAAGAAAGAGTCTCAGGTATGAAGAATCACCGGGTCCTGACATGATACACGCCTACTGAAACTCACTGCACTCCATGAGCGCCTGGCAGCACAAATGAACCAGATGCTAAGAGATGGGTCTCACCCTGAATAGCTAACGAAAGGGTGAACAATCCTGATCCAGAAGGATCCCTCAAAGGATGCAATCCCATTCAACTACCGGCCAATAACCTGTCTCTCCACAACATGGAATCTCATGTCAGGCATTATTGCAACCAAAGTGCACATGGATCAATTCATGAGCAACACACAGAAGTCCGTTGGTAGAGATTCCAGTGGAGCTCAACACATGGTTCCCGCAAGGTCTTCAGAAGTCTTAAGTCAAGTCATGTCATGCAGCACTACGCTGCTGATTTTAAAAACAAAAAAAGAAGAATGAAAAGATGAAGAGGGATCACCTACTGTAGCCTTGTGGCACAGCACAAAGTACAAGGAGGTGAGAAGCTGGGGCTGAAAGAAAGCTAGTACAGTCTGGTACTGCGTACTGTTAAATTGATCTGTGCTGTTGCTTTGTCTGTTCTTATTGTCTTTTTTCATTGTTCTTATTTTTCTTTGCTCTCTTACAGTTGAACTAAGGAAACTGAATGGTCTAAAAACTATTGCAGTAACAACTAATGGAATTCATTTGGCTAAACCATTATCAAGACTGAAAGAAGCTGGTCTGGACCTTATTAACATCAGCCTTGACTCCCTGGTTCCGGCAAAGTTTGAGTTCATCGTCAGACGCAGAGGTATGGGCATACTAATTCACCTGGATTGAAAGTCTAAACACTGCTTAAGTCCATACAACTAAGCTTTGATACAAGAGTAATGCTATGGTATTTTGCGACAATTTATTATCTATTTTTACTGGATATAATTGTCCTCGGAGCTTTGAAAAATGGTCATAAAACAATAGACCCTTTTTAATGTGACGTCAATGTGGTGACATCACTGCTACTTTGTAAAGTTATTTATTTCCATAAATGCCACTCTTCTTACTGATTGTGACAAAATTGCTCATTCTTTTAATGAGCATTTCTTTGCATCTGTACAAGAACTGTCCTCCAGATTTACTGCTCCCAAATGTCTTACATCAGCATTAGCTGCATCTGAACAAGTAACAAGTCACAAGTCACAAACAAATAATTATAATAAAAACTTTTGGTTTAACAGAAATATTTCCCTTTATGAAAATGTAAATGAAAGGCTAAATTGAACTTTTTTATATCTGAAAAAACATCACAATAATAACTCCAGAATCTACAGTATAAGCCACTACATAAGGGAACTAGTTTCTTCAACCTTATTTGTTACTTTGTCACAGTCAATGGACATAAGAATTTATTTTTCACATGAGCATCCTGACTGAGCATGCTCCAGCCTGTTTTTAATGAACTTCAGAATGGAGAAGGTTCTCTGACATGAAACTTTGGAAATTAAAAGCTCAATATCTGGGTATCCATCTGTGAAAACGTTATATTGTGTCAGGATTAGGGCTGAGAATCTCAGAGTCACTCATAATATGATGCGATTCGCGATACATGGATCACAAAACCAATAGTATTGTAATATGGTAACCACTGCAATAATCAATATATTATAAACATAAATGTATCTTTTTATTTTCTTCACAATCTTTTTTTAGAATAATTTAAATCAGAATATGTAAATTTTACACCCTTTCCAACATTAAAATAAGATTATCAATAAATACTAACATGTATTTGCAACAATTACATAGATTTAAAGAAAGCTCTAGTTAAGAACCAAAATGAAGAGTAACTCAAATGGCCTCACTTCTAAGACCAATAAATGTAGAAATAAAAAAATCACATCGTTCAAATTTTTGAACGTGTGGTGCGTAAAAAAACGCGCTCTACGCTCTGCAGGTGGTATAAAACACCAGATCAGCATGCTCACATGCTCATCTATCTGCAGGTAGGAGAATCTTCTTCTTTTCAGGATTTCACAATGTTGCGATCGCAACGATTAACACAAATCCAAGGATACCTGCGATTTGTTGCTCACCCTGCAGCTTTTTATTTTCACCGCAACTTTACTGCAACTTTGAACAACCTACCATGACTGCAGTTATGGATGACGACGTGACCGTTTCCCTTCTGACTTGTTTCCCTTCAATATGCATGTGAATGGTCACTGCGCCGCAGAGGTGAGCTGAATGCATGCGGTTCTGGAGCGATCTGTCATAAACCGAATATGAGAGAAATATAGATGGCCACAACTGGAAGCAAATATTAGGTCTTACTTGCAACCAGAAATACGTCACACAACTCCGCTCAAAGAGTCCATAGAGTGCATGTCTTTAAGAATCTCAAAGAACACATTCCTTCACTTTGAGAAAAATTCAAATCTATTTGTGACAATCCTTTATCTAAAGATGAGCTGCTAAATCATTAAAAAAGATGAACAATGGTAAATCCCCTGGAAATTATGGTCTTTCTAAAGAATTTTATTGTCACTTTTGGGATGTCATCAATCATCTTTTGGAGATGTACAAGGAGTGCATTTAACAGCAAGAAATGACATCTACAATGAAACAGAGTTTAATTACTTTAATACCCAAACCAAATAAAGACCATGATATGATATAAAATTGGAAACTAATAACACTTCTGAATGTAGATTATAAAATATTACCCTATCTTGTTTTTTCCCAATGATTGAAAAGTAATTTACACTGAATTATTAGCAAGACTAATAAGTCTGGTTATGAAAAATCGACATATTAGCAACAATACAAGGTTAATTTTAGATTTATTAAATTACTCAGAACACATTGATTCTGAAGCATATACCGTATTTTCCGGACTATAAGTCGCGTTTTTTTTCATAGATTGAATGTCCCTGCGACTTATACTCCAGTGCGACTTATATACGAATTTTTAATGAGATGAGATTTGGACCGTAAGTCTAGAGTGCCCTCTTATGGTGATCTATGCAATTACTTTATTTACTTTAGTTATTCAGACGTGACACAGAGGACGAAGAATTTAACGGATTTAGTGATATGGAGTAAGATTGTGTGCAATTAATTACAGTAAAGATACAAAGTTGATGAGTTCTTGAGGCTATAGTTAAATAAAACTGTTATGTTATATAAATGCTACACCTTTTCGTTTTTTTCATGATGCTAATATGTGAATATGTGTTGACACATATTCAGCCTGTTTTCTATTCACTTATGAATGTTATAACTTACCTTCCAGGATGATGTAATATCGTTTTTTTCAACCAGTTTGTAAAATAAATTACTTGAAAAAAATGCGACTTATACTCCAGTGCGACTTATGTATGGTTTTTTCTTCTTCATCATGCATTTTTTGGCCCCTGCGACTTATACTCCGGTGCGACTTATAGTCCGAAAAATACGGTATCCTCTTTTTAGACTTTTACAGAGTTTTTTGACATCCCTTTCTTTATGATGCACTGCAGTCGTTTGGCTTTGGGGAAAATTTCATATCTATTGCTAAAATGTTCTACAAAGACATCCGCAGTTCTATTCTTTTATATCTTAATACTACCCAAATATTTTCCATCAATAGATCAGTGCGGATGCCCAATTTTTCCCTTTTTCTTCTTGATTGCTGCAGAATTACTTTAATTAAGGATTAAAGATTGCCCAAATTTACTAGGTTTATCCATATTTCAAAAGGAAATCAAAATAGCCCAGCTTGCAGATGATACTTCATTATTCTTAAAAGATGGAAATCAAATTGACCTTGCTTTAAGTACAATTACATCATTTTCAAATGCTTCTGGAATATACATCTCAACTTAGGCAAATGTGAATTATTAGGTATTAAAAATGTAAAGTATAAACAAATTCATAGTTTCCCTGTTAAAGATGTAGTTACATATTTAGGTATCACTCTAACCAAGGACATAAAATCTAGACAAAAACAACATTTTTCTTTAAGAATTAAAAAAATGCAAGATGAAATTAATATGTGGCTTCAAAGAGATCTATCTATTTTTGGCAGGATCCTCTTGACTAAAGCGGAAGCTATCTCAAGAGTAGTTTATCCTGCCTTATCTTTATATGTTTCTGATTCAATTTCCAACAAAATAAACAACCGTTTAGTTCAGGTGTCGGCAACCCGCGGCTCTGGAGCTGCATGCGGCTCTTTAAGCGCTGCCAAGTGGCTCCCTGGCGCTTTGGTAACACTTTATAATAAGATTCCTTAACAAGCTTTCTTAACACATTAATAAGCATTATTAATGTTCTTATAAGGTGTTAGTAAGAAATTTATTGGTGTAATAGGCCTAATAAGGCTTATTAAATTCCTAAGTTAACACATTTACAAGCATTATTAATGTGTTAATATGATGCTTATTGTTACATTTATTACCATCTTATACGTGGAACAAATTGTTAATAAATATTAACAAGCTTAATAAGAATCATTAACTAAACTTGTTACCAGATTACTAAGCCTCATTAATGTGTACAGTTCTTGTAAGACATTTAATAGCATTATAGATCTCTCACACTGACTTATGTGTTAATAAGCCTAATAAGAACCCTTAATAAACTTTGTTAACAGATTAGCAAGCATTAATAATGTGTTAAATGCTAGTAAAAGATTTAGTAGCATTATAGGTGTCTTTCAAATACCTGATAGTGTTAATGAGAATATTGACTACTAAAGTCAGACCATTGTCTACAAAGACTGTATTAGTAAACTGATAGTAAGCTTAATAAATGTATTAATAAACTTTGTTAACCATTTATTGAATGTTTTGCCGCACCTTATCTAAAGTGTGATCAAAAGCCATATTAGTAAACTGGTAGTAAGCTTTATAAATGTGTTAATAAACTTTGCATTTATTGAATGTTTTGCAGCACCTTATCTAAATCGTGGATTGTTTCCCCATAAACAAGCACAAAGCATAAAACTTGTAAAATGAAGCTTTTTTATATACAATTGAAACGGAAATATTTCTAAACATTCTGTAATAATAAAAACATCTGCAAATGTTTAAACATTTTGTAAAATCACTTTCAAGCTTTAAATAACATTTTCAACAAGTGAGAAAAACTTTCTGAACTCTGTGAGACTCTAAACCGGGGGTCGGCAACCTGCGGCTCCGGAGCCACATGCGGGCGGCTCTTTAAGCACTCCCTTGCGGCTCATTGGCGCTTTTTCAAAAATGTTTGAAAATAATAAAAAATGTTGGAAGGACATGTATTGTGGCGATTTGGGTGGGAGCAGAGCCAAGCTAATGACTGGTAGGTTTGAATCCAGAGATCACTTGCGTCCCATGTAATACACGACCCCAAGTGATTGGAGGAGGAAGCGTTCACGCAGGCCATGAAATCAGATGGTGTCAACATTGTGACCACAATTCATTTCACAGTACAGAACCTCGGAATAGCTGACACTGTGAGGAGGGTCAATCATACACACACCACTCTCACTCATGGTGCCGGTAAAACACTCAAGTCCCATAATGCAACAGAAGAACAGACACTAACTCCACCCACTAACAAGGAACTATTTCTAAATTAACAGTCAGGCTGCCACAATATTTTTGTTTTAATACGATTTCTGTAGGAGGACAAACACGACACAAACATCCTTTACGTTTTCCAGTTGTTGTGAGATGAGTGTAGATGCTTCCACGCCGTCTGAGTCAGCGCACAGCAGAATTCCTGCCCGTGCGTCTGGAGCGCACGTGAGCGCACGTTGCTACGCGGGTTTTGAAGTCGGGTCACGAGCTCCACGTACAAATCGGCACGCATTGAGCGCGCTGAATCTTCAATCCGGTTCAAGATTTCCACGCACAGACGCAGCAGCTCAGACCTGTAACTGTGCGTGGAAATCTTGAACCGGATTGAAGATTCAGCGCGGGAGCTGCTTGTGGGCGGAGTCTGCTTCAAAGCACAGAAGTACCAAACGTGATCACGAAGAAGAAATTAATCATTACGGTTTGTGTCCGGTCAGGTTAATATGACACCAAGATGAGATGAGCGCTAATGAACAGTAGAAGAAGAATAGAAGAAGAATCTCCTCCCCGCCACTGCGTGCGTGACCGCGCTGCTCCGGTGTGGATACCACCTGCTGAGCGCGTGCAAGTCTCACACACCGGCCGCGTGCGGTGCGTGGCGGGGAGGAGATTCTCCTTCTATTGTATTTTTACTGTTCATTAGCGCTCATCTGCATCTACAACAGGGAGAACCTAAAGTAAAAGTGTTGAAAATCCCCCAAATCTTTCTGAAGACTTTTGTTTTCACAACTCTGACCTTTTAAATGTCTGACTATAAGACTCACGCGCGCTCCAGACTTGGAGGGCAGGAATTTAGGTGTGCACGCGTTTATATTAACTCTTCATTGAAAGTGTTCATTGGATTGACACGGCCAGTGTGGAAGCACCTTAAAGGTGCACGTTACATTTTTGTGTTTTTTTTCAAATCCTCTAAATAAAAATGACATCAAAAATCGTATTTCTTTATTGCATTTCTTTAATTTCATCAAAGCAATGAAACAAACTGTAATTCATTCATATTGTAGTGATGGTCTCAGGCACGGTGGGCTTGCTGTCGGTCTGGCAGCGCAAGGAATTGTGGGTTACCCGTTCTTTTGTCTGTCTGACTGGAATTGGATTTAAGTTTGGGTTTTCCTCAATGTGTTTTGTTGTCTGACTGTTGAACATTTATGATTTTGTCCTGTTATGTTTGAATTCTTCCCGCACCTGGAGTGAGAATGAGGGAGAGACTGATCAGGACCCCCTCTCGTTGTGTCATTGAGGGATGTCAAAATAAAATCTCAAATGATCATTATGAGGCTATTCAGTTTTGTCAGATAACTTGACGCTGTAATGTCTCACCAATTGTCATGTGGCCAAAAATGAAGCTTATATGACATGAGGACACGCAGCAGGAGAAATAATCGTTTTAATAATCGTTTATTTGACACATTCTCCATGTGTTATTTACAATGTAAGACTTTTATAAGCCGTTTCAATTTATGCGGCTCCAGACACATTTGGTTTTTATTGTATTGGTTCAAAGTGGCTCTTTCAACACTTTGGGTTGCCGACCCCTGCTCTAAACAGATGTTTACAAACAACTTTTCAAAAACCTTTTAAAGGCAATAACACATAAAACCACCAACATATTGCTCATTTTTACATCAGTGATTCAATATTTTCCAGTAAGTTACAAAATGCGCAGATTTCCTTTATTTATCGCCAGTTATTTCTGATCAGAATTGAGTCCAGAAGAACACCGTTGCCCACAATGCATTGTTTTGTAGTCATACAGACGGCTCAAAGTCAGTGCAACGCCAGATTTGCAGCAGCACCAGTCTGACTAGGGGCTTTGCACCTGCCTCTTTCTCGCGATATTTTCATGATGATTGACAAGTGACCTGAAAGTCCAAAATACCCAACATGCACTGCAATCCAGGCAATCTGTCCAGCGCCGCGTCCGCTTGCATGATCTCAAACACACCTATTCTGACGCCGGGTTCACATTGGACACGGAGGCCGCTTTCATTCAGCGCCCATGTTAACATAACGCCGGGGTCACACTGGACGCAGAAGTGCCGCGGAGCAGAGTGCGCGCGGAGTCCGCTCCGCTCTTCAGGTCACACCAGACGCGAATCTTTCCACGACGGTCGTCAGTCGCTTCTGCTAGAGCTATTGCTTTTTTTTTGCTATCATGGGTAATAAGTCAATAACCAGGATATCACCCCGTGTTTCTGCTAAAAGGGGATGGTCTCTGCCCCTGTTGACACAGACCCCGCCCCCCAACTCCGCAGTCGGCCCACTTCATTGATCTGTTTGTGTTGTCATTTCATCCGGGAGGATGACTTCCAGCTCAAAGTTCTCCCACCAGCTGGCGGTGCGTCCAGGTCGGATCCCAAAATATCCGACGGCGTCTTTCTCGAGTGACATGCCTTCGAGGAGGAAGGGATATTTAGTGTAAAATAGCCGACTGCAAAGCGCTTCTTCTCCTTTGCTCCTTGACAAGAAGCAGTAATTGAGTGTGTAAAAAAAAAAAAAGCAAGTAAAAAGCGCCTGTACCACGGTAATAAGTAACACACTCCTCGGGTCCATGCTGACCACTGTCTGACATAAACAAAGGCGCATCTATGACATGTATGCATTAATTGTAGCAAAAAGTGACGTTTAAAAACGTAAATCACCAGTTATTCATGTCCACACTCAGTCGCAAAACCGGAGTTTTCAAAAATCTTCACTTTGGCCGGAGTTTTCCAAATGTACCGTTTTGAGTGACTTAAATCTTCGGTTTTGTGTGGAGGATAGGCCAAAACGTATAAAAATATATTAGTTTTAGCAGATACCAGCCTATGTGTGGACAAGGCCCCAGTCTCCTACAAAAACGTACAGTACCTACGTTTGTCCACAGAGAAAAACAGCAGTTTCACAAAAAACAGGATGTGACTTTTGAGTTTCTGCTTGTCGCTAGCAAAAACAAGGTGGGATATTCACTCTTTTTTGGTGGAAAATCACTCAGAATAAAATATTTTGTGGACTGATCTTTATTTTGCCAATATTTCTAGCGAGAAATGCACCCGTTACTATCAGGATATACATTTATTTTGAAAAAACAGTTCGTAGTTAGTCTGTTTTGCTGGACTTCTCCCCAAAAGGTGTTCCAAAATCGTAAAATATCAACGTTTCGGGTGCACTGAACGATCCCGGAACCAGATGATCGGCAGGATTTGGTGACCCGACCCGCGTCGGTGCCGGGTCAAGGTTTGGATTAGGGTAGGTTCAGACAAACCGCCCGGACCCTTTTTTAATTGGGCCCGAATGACTTCCGTAAAGCTAGAACGTGATCACAGTCTGACTACTTCCGTTCGAGGACGGTCAAAAGTTTAAAGGTTTCCAGAAACGAAGATTCTCAACCATAAAAATAATGTTCCTTTATTTTCTCCCTCATAAACAAACACAAATGTCGGTTAGTTTAAGTGACAACAACGAGTGATGCTTTTCAGACTAAATGAAAAAAGAAAAAAAAAACTTTTTCTTTCATTTCTCTTTTATATTATTATTAATCTATCCTTATTAGTCTATTATTAATATTAATAATATTATTAATATTACTAATATTATTGTTATTATTATTATGTAAATGATTATATGAATGACATAAACAAAATACAATTGACAAATAAACAAATTATTGATCCACAATATCAACAGACTTTAATGACTGAGTTTTAATAATTCTTGAAAGCTGTAGGGGTCAAGAGAGAATCTCACAATTTAGAATACGTTGTCTTTTTTTCTTTATTAAAATGGTATGATGATACAAGTTTGTGCCTGTTGTATACTTGGTTGAATAAAATATCAGTAGGTGGCGCTGTGTTATCCATGGAATGAAACATAAATGTAACATTACACAGTCTGACTACTTTTGGTCCAGCAGACGGAAATAAGTGATCCCAAAACACACATTATAAATCATAAAAATAATGTTCCGGTGATTTCTGCCTCGTAAACAACGTTTATTCACAGGGCAAGCTTCCTAGCGGCAAGAACAAAATATGGCCGACATCGCCTGGGTTTGGGGTGGGGGAATTTAACATATTTTAGGATGTATAACACTTTGACTTTGTTTTGAACAATTTTCTTGATGTAGATGTAGATTTGTTTTTTGTTTTTTATTTTCTACGTACATTCTTTCAGGTGTCTCAAATACATAGTGGCAATGGAACGGTTTTATATTGCTATGAGGTAGCCAAAGACGCTAGGCAAACCGGAAAGAAGCTGCTGTTGCTCCACGGTGGTAAATGTGTAAAATTAGCTGGGTTTCCATTACATATTTGAGCAAAGTTTTATCGAAATTCTAGGAATTGGGAAAAAACACAGGTTCGCAATGAAACTGTTTCCATTCAATCATGTTTTTGATTGACAAGATATTTCAACAATACAGCATGAATATCTCAAAAATACAATTATTATATAAATGGCTCGGAACAAAGCAGCATACATAATCAAGATCTCAAATCAGATTAAGAGAGTGACAGAGAAGACAAAACAGTGAACAACGTCTAAACAACGTTCCAAAGGAGTAAACATAAATATATTTTTCTTCAAAGAAAAGCACAGGGATATGCGTCATAGCTTGCAGTTTCTCATAAAAAAGTACAAATTAAGGTCTATTAACTATTTCAAGAATGTGTTCTAAAAAATCAAATAAGACATAGGTTTGGGCATTTTACATTCTTGTAAAGTACACTGTAAAGAAAATTCAATTGTTTTTACGGAAAAAAACTGGTTGCTGTGGTTGCCAGAACAAACATGTAAAAAATACATAGATTATGTAAACAACTTTACAGACCTACTGTAAATATTACATAATTTATTGTTTTAATTTACGTAAAAAAACAGTAATTTAAATGTTTTTTTTTTTTTGATAAAACCTACAGATGAATTCTGTAATTGTGCTATGCTATAGTGTAATTGCAACAGCTATTTGTTGTAGAAAATATTGAATTTTAAGGTTAATTTAACTAATATTATAAGTTAAAAAACAAAAAAAAACAATGATTTAACATTAAATAACCGTTTTAAACACAGCAATCTGATGTTAGCCAGTCGTAGATGTTTTGTTGTTTTTACATGATTATATGTTACATTTATACAAAGTTCTGTAAAGTTTACATTTTTGGTGTATTTTCTACATTTTAACTCTGGCAACCACTGCTGCCATTTTTTTTTCTGTAAAAACAACAGGATTTTTTTTTTCATATTCTTAAAAAAATCCTGTCCACCTTTGTCCACATTTGTCATGGAAGGAATCACACATCAATATATGGTTGGAGTCATCTGGACCCCAAAGAGAGAGGAAGGGTTAAATAGATTCCTAATGTTACCAATGGATTAAAGCATAGTTTTCTAATTTTGATGCAAATATTTGCATGTTTTACTCTTTGTTGAGGTCCAACTATTAAACTATTAACTATTAAATAGCTTTGCTAAGGCCCAATAACAAAACAAGTAATGAAATTGTTATTCCATTTAAAACTAACTGCTGGCTGTGTAACACTAAAACTGAAGAATCATTGAAATACAAAGATGTCTTTCCACAAATTTATTTAACTTAACCTTTGCCTTAAAACACATAGCAAATGTTTTTCATTTGTAGATGGTAAAATGCTATAAAACAACCAAAAACAGAAACTACACCTAAAAAAAATGTATATGCAAATGATTTTCTTTTTTGCATAACAAAGAAAAAAAAAACTTGTGGATCCAATAATCTCACACTGTTTACATGTCTCGCCATTCGAAATCTGACAGTTCCTGGATCAAGGTCAGGACTCTTGGGTTCACGCTGAGACGAGACTTTGCTCTCTTCTCCACTTTGGTCCCCCTTTCCGGATTGATGGAGAAAAAGCATCTTTAGAAAGAGAAAAAAGAAATGTTATAAATGAGTAAGTCATCTGCAAGTCTTTACTAATATACATTTGATGAAACGTCTCAATTTATGTCTAGAATTCTAAAATAATAAATACGTTTTGGATAAACTGTTTCATTAATCAAGAATAGGGATGCTCATTAACCCTTGTGCTATCCTAGCCATGTTTACATTAAAAAAAGAGGTCATCTGGACAGCGTGCACTGAGTTTTTTTTTTTTTTTTACAAGAATATTTTATCTTCACTGGTGTCCGTGGCAGACATTCACACACCAATGCAAGGGGGGGGGGGGTCATCTGGGCTTCTTATCATATATTTTAAAATCATTGCCGTCAGGGAATAATCATCCTCATTATGAAGTATTACACCTGACTGTCATGGACAATGGCGAGGTGAACATCTTCTAATGCATACGTCACTGCACATGCATCTTCAACAACACTGAGCACCCGATATGGGATCAACTGGCACATTCTGCCAGTCATCAGAAAGCCTCTGCTGGCTGAGCCACATGTCAGGTCCGCAGCGGACGGCCAAGCAGTTCGGGTTCAAGGGATCTGAGCCCACTCAGGCAGTGTTTTCGTCCACAACCACATTCTTCTTAAGCCCTGCCCACGGACCAGGGGCCTGGCTGGGGCTGTAACTGTTAATAACCCTAAATTTGTCGACAGGCTTGAAGCCTATCACCGAAAAAGAACCAAGAACAGACCGCACAGTTGTCTGTACAGCATGCGCTGTGATGCTGCTGACATGACAACTAAGAATGTACGCATCCAATTCAACAAGTTGTAAAAATCAAAAGAACAGAGAAACTTTTTACTGTCATCTTAAATATTCGTCTATGGATTCATTTAATGCTAAATTATGGTCTAATACACTAAAAATCTGTTTTTCACAATGAGTCTTGTGTATTTAAGCATATAAATATTAGGGATGTCCCGATCAGGTTTTTTTGGGCCCAATCCGATTCTGAGTCATTTGATTTTATGTATCTGCCGATACCGAGTCCAGATCCGATACTTGTATAAGACATTTAAAACATGAATAAATTGAAGAAACAGATTAGTGTTGTCACTTATTTATTTTTCATTAGCATTCTTTTATCATTAAAAATTTAAATAAAACACTTCTGTGAAGTATCTTTAATAAACAAGTAAAAATAGAGCAAATATAAACTAGGAAAAATACAATTTTCTTGTTATATAAGTGATAATTAGTCATGTGAGAAAGTTAAGTGACTTTAGCTTTAACATCTTTAGAGCTATTGAACATTTTTGACCAAATGTGATTCCTGTCCTCATTTAAAATTCTTAAAAATAAATTATGATTTTGTTTTAGCATGAATTTGATGAGTGTTCATGAATAGCTGAGATCATTATTAGTTTTAATTTATTAGTTTCATTTATTTAGTTATTTTTAAGATTATATGCTTCTTTTTTAAGTTCTGAAGACATCACACTTTCGGTTTTATTATCACAGTAGTTAATTTTCTTAACTATTATTTCTCTGTCAGTTAAATAAAACAGGCATATCAATAGACAGCTTGGGTCCTAAGGAGTTAAATCACAGCGCTAGCATGTAGCAGTTAGCAGCTGCTGTGTAGCCGTCTGCCAGAAGTACAAAGAGCTTCACATTAAAAAGAAAAAAAATACTGTCTTTTTCTGTTGGAATACCTTTAGAGGTTGTTGTTTGCGTTAAGACAATGGAGACACTTGCTGTCAGTTTAAAGCGTTTTTAAAAGAGTTATTGATCCCGGACGTTAGCTTTATAGTTAGATTTGTTTACGTTAGCCTTATGCTTGAGCTGCTGCCGTTTCACGCTGCGTTTTCTGGTAATGACTTTTTGTGATCTTTTCGTGACATGCAGACTTCTAGTGGAGTATTTATGCATAATGATAAGATGAAATATAAAGCTCTTATCATAATGAGAATAAATGAAATATCCGATACTGATCGGGCAAAGGAGTCCGATTCCGATCGAGTCCTCAAACACGTGATCGGGCCCGATTTCCGATCACGTGATCGGATCGGGACATCCCTAATAAATATAAGAATTTCAAATTTATATATAGGTAGATCTTTTGGAACTTCTCTCAAAAGTAGCTTATGTGCTAATAGTGTGAGCCACCTCTGTTCAAGGGCGATCAAAATCTGTAAAATTGTAATTAAAAGCCAAAAAGACAAACCTCTGTAAAAACTCAAAAGTTGATGCCAACTCTAGTGGGTAATGGATGTTGAAGTTGTAGTAGCTTGCAAACATCATGCATAGTGCAGAGATGATTGAAGTAATGTTGGCCTGCACAAGGTTTCGATCCAGACTCAGCATGAACTTTCCTGCAGAAAAGCAAGAACACCCTGAAAATGAGGAAAGAGTAGAAAAAAGACATGGGAGTAAAAACAAAAATGGTTAGTTCATATATTTTTTTGAAAAACAAGTCTACCCTATAGTTAAAAAAAATAATTAAACCAATCAACTGCACAAGGATAAAAAAATATATATACATCAGCCAACTTCCACTTTAAAGGTTCACCAAACAGTAAATCAACTTTTTGGCCTCTATGAATGGGGATTTAAAAGTCTTGACTGTTGGTCCCTGCCAAATGTTTGACAAATAAAAAACAAAAAACTTGCCAATTCCTAAAATTAAATTCTAAAACTGTCTATGTGCTGCAGCCTACAGGATGAAACAAAGTATTCAAGTTGAATTTTGTGATTCAGATGAACGTGTCTAGTTCAGGTGCTGGAGAAGAGAAGATGGTATCTTCACATTGACTGCAGTCAAATGAGCCTCCGTTCACATTTCTGTGGTCAGATCAGCATCACTGGATTTTTTGTGTGAGTTTCATCCAATACTTACGGTAGCAGGACTATGAAGCTGACACTGGCACAGATCAAACACACATTTCAAATCTGTGGCAACACAAGAAGCCCCAACTGAAGGGGTGGGGAAGCTGTGAACCCAATAAAAATGGGCCTTAAAATCAGCATATGTAGTAAATGTTCACTTGCAGTTTGGGCCATGGCATTTGAAAAAACTATTCGGTTCATTTCTATGAATTTTACAATGCAATACAAATCCCCTCAATTTTGCCAATGTTTTACTGCAAAACTGACAGGTAATCATATTTACCAGATGAAGTTCACAGTAAAAGTCCCAAAAGTTACAGCACCTGGAAAACAAGAGGAAGAATAAAAATATTACAAATAGATTACAATTTAAAACTACACATTTGTATTCATAGACAAAGTATATATATATAAAAATATATATATTTAAATATACATCAAAATGATTTAATTTTTATAAGGTAACCTCTAGATTTTTTCTAGAAAATCTCACAAATTTTGACAACTTTGAGGCAAAAATACAAAACTATAACTTTTTTCAAGCACTTAGAACGTTTTTAACAAACATCACCACTGTACTACCAACAGGGAAAAAAAAAAAAACATTAATGGGGAGAAGGCGAACCCTATAAATAATGTGAGATCAATAAATTTCTTCCTTGTAAAAAGAAAAAAAAAGATTAAATCTTACTTTTAACCTGTTCAGTTTTCCACAAAGTTTCTGTCTCTGACGAGATAACAAATGTGTTGGCGCCACATATACAGCACGTTAAGCTAACATCGACCGTCTGCAGCAGAATATAACGTAACCGATCACAAACCTGTTAGCACCGTATCTAAGCTTAAGTACCGTCACTGCACGGCTTTAGAAATGTGAACAAATGATGTTTGCCTTGGTGAAATACTAAAATATTATCGGTTTACAGATAGAGCTTTGAAGGAAAACAGGACCGCTTACCGCACAGAGAAGACGTCTGTAGCAAACAGTCCTGTATAGAAAATTCCTGCAGGACCAGCAGACTGTGCGCTGTCGTTGGTCCAATCAGCATGCAGAAACATGCTTAGCTGCGTAGTGATAGGATAAAAGTATGGAGCCGAAAGTTCGAAATTAAACACTAACCCCTTTTTCTGGAGGGAATTTTAATCCCGAGTTAAAATAAATATATTAGTCACTGTCATTGAAAAAAAACAAAAATACAAAAAAAACTTTGAATTAAGAAAAAGCAGAAATTAAAAATGAATATTTCACTACATTAAAGAAACTCTTCTGGGAAATTCTAATTGCTTTTTATACTGCTTGAATGTTTTAACCTCTTTATGAATTTCTAAATTTAATGACATTTCATGTAAACACACACACATACACACCAATACATTTATATACAGCAATGCTTTTAACAAAGGACAAATGTATTTTTAACATTTTTATGCTGTTGGTGGCTTTGGGTTGTATTGTTTTT
>NW_023416885.1:321534-336641 GCF_002922805.2 Oryzias melastigma | reverse complement strand
AATAACCACCAGTCTCCTGAAATCTCCTCCATGTTCTGGAGATTGTGCTTGGAGACACATTAAACCTTCTTGCTGCAGCACGTGTGGACGTGCCATCCTGAAGAGGTTGGGCAACCTGAGCAACTTCTGTAGGGTTAAGGAGTCGCCTCATACTGCCAGTAGAGATAATTATCAAGCAAAAATCAGCATGAGTGGAAAACCAGTCAAAAAGATTAAGAGGGAGAAACTTGAAATGACCTCCACATGTAACACCAGTCCTGTTTTGAGGGTTTTCTAATTGTTGCCACTGAAGTACACCTGTTGTTAATTCCATGAACACCAATACAGCTGAAATTGATTAACAAGGCCCTCAGCTGCTTAACCAACAAGAAAATTATTAGACAAGTTTAATTCAATTCATGCCAGGCCCAATAAAGATAGTGTTCCTTTAATTTTTGTGAGAAGTATATACAGGTAAATGTTCAGTATGAAGATAATGATTAAAAAATGTACTAACAACTTATAACTGACAAAAGTCTGGTCTTTATAGAAAACAAAAAAAAAACAAATTAGCAAAAAAGAATATTTATATACAGCAATGCTTTTAACAAAGGACAAATGTATTTTTAACATTTTTATGCTGTTGGTGGCTTTGGATTGTATTGTTTTTTTAATGACATATCAAGTGCGTTAATTTTATTAAAACCCGTTTTTTTCACAAGTAAACATAGTCATATTTAACATGTTTTATTATTAAAAAAACAAAGATACTTTGTTATTTTAAATACTATATATATTAGTAAAAAATACATATTTTTGCTGTTTCATTAATTACAGTTAAATTATGTTGGTATTTCACAACATTTCTCTGTAAATTTTACAGACATTTTTTACAGTGTAGCCTTTGACAAGTATTTCATTTTTGAAACCAACAAAAACTAGTGGCACTGTCAAAAAATGACATTTATGTATATCAAATTTTGCTAATATTATTTAAGTATTAATACCAAATTCTGCTTTTTTTCTTTTTGTAGACCAAATCCAACAGTTTTGAAATTTGAAGGGGGAAATGGACACTATTGCAGGTTAACCAGAACTGAAAATCATACCAGAAAAATTTGGATTTCTCACATTTTTAATAATAATGAGTGAAAAAGTTGCTCAGCTGTTTACATGTTATTGCTGCAAAAAGTGTTCGCATTTGTTTCAATATTTAATTTATTATGAAGGTTATCATTAGATGGAGGGCTGCACGGTGCAGTGGTTAGCGCTCTTGCCTCACAGCGAGAAGGCCCCGGTTCGATTCCCGACTGGGACCTTTCTGTGTGGAGTTTGCATGTTCTCCCTGTGCATGCGTGGGTTTTCTCCAGGGACTCCGGCTTCCTCCCACCGTCCAAAAACATGCTTCATAGGTTGATTGGTGACTCTGAATTGCCCCTAGGTGTGAATGTGGGAGTGAATGGATGTGTGGTTGTGGCCCTGAGACAGACTGGCGACCTGTCCAGGGTGAACCCCGCCTTCGCCCATCAGTAGCCGGGGTAGGCTCCGGCACCCCTGCGACCCCGAAAGGGACGAAACGGTCAGGAAAATGAATCATTAGATGGATAAATAAGATTTTAAAGTGATATTTCTTCTCCTGTGGGTTCTGCTCCTGCAGGAGTATAGATGAGGAGGTTCTGCCCCTGCATGAGTCTAGATGAGGAGGTTCTGCTCCTGCAGGAGTCTAGAAGAGAAGGTTCTGCTCCTGAATTGGAAAATAAACAAAAAAGTACCGGCACAGGTCCCAGCAGATCTTATGATTCTCTTCCATCAGTCCCTGTCTGCTTGTAGGTCCAAACCAATCCATGATGGATGTGGTCATGTCAGCAGCTGCTAAGACAGCAGTTCGAATTGTATCCAGAACAACCAAGGTGAACTCCAAGGCCAAGGTACATCAGTGTCGGATCGCACCATTCATCGTTGTTTGAGCCAAAGTGGACTTCAAGGAGGACACCACTGCTGAAAAGAAATCATAAAAAAGGCCGACTGGAATTTGCAAAAATGCACGTTGACAAGCCACAAAACTTCTGGGAGAATGTCCTTTGGACAGATGAGACCAACCTGGAGCATTTTGGTAAGGCACATCAACTCTATGTTCATAGACTCAAAAACCAAGCATACGAAGAAAAGAAGACTGTCCCTACGGTGAAGCATGGAGGAGGCTCAGGAATGTTTTGGGGCTGCTTTGCTGCATCTGGCACAGGGTGTCTTGAATGTGTGCAAGTTGGAATGAAATCTGAAGACTATCAAGGCATTCTGGAGAGAAATGTGCTGCCTAGTGTCAGAAAGCTTGGTCTCAGTCGCAGGTCATGGGTCTTCCAACAGGAAGACCCAGCCAAAAACACCCAAGAATGGCTGAGAGAAAAGCGTTGGACTGTTCTAAAGTGGCCTTCCATGAGCCCAGATCTGAATTCCATTGAACATCTGTGGAAGGAGCTGAAACATGCCATTTGGAGAAGACACCCATCAAACCTGAGACAACTGGAGCAGTTTGCTCATGAGGAGTGGGCCAAAATACCTGTTGACAGCTGCAGAACGCTCATTGGGCCAAAATACCTGTTGACAGCTGCAGAACGCTCATTGACAAATACGGAAATCGTTTAATTGCAGTGATTGCCTCAAAAGGTTGTTTAACAAAATATTGAGTTATGGGTACCATCATTTTTGTCCAGGCCTGTTTCATTAGTTTGTTTTTTTTAATAATTATGTTAATCAACAATTCAAAAGTGATGGCTGATTTTGATTGTTTAATTTTCAATAAATTTTTATTTATTGTTACTTTTGTAAGTTTTGAGTGATTTCAGTGAGAATTGTGGGTTTGTCATTCTTTAACTGAGGGGTACCAACACTTTTGTCCACCCTGCTCTCTGCAGGGTGGGGGTGGGGAATCTCTTCTCATGTGGGTCTGCAGGTCTTTCCAAACTGCAGAAAACTGGTTTGCAGTGTACATAGATCCTTTTAGCTGCCGTAATCTTCTTTGTCACTTTGTTGACCTATTTCTAAAGGTCACGATCCCCACTCCTTTAGGCCTCTTCCTTGTCCTTACCTAGTTGCCTCAGCTAGCAGTAAACCATTGTTTGATGTTGTTGAATTCGCGGAGGGTTTTGATCTGCACAGGCATGTCCTCACAAAACCTGGTCTAGGATGTCACAGGTCCAGGTCAGAGGAAGCATTTTCAAAGGTGTTCTGATCTTTGCGTTTTGCATCTTTGACTCATCCGTCCATCTCTAACAGTCTTCACTTTGGGCTTAGCTGATTTCAGCTTTTGTCTGTGGGTTGGGATGAGAGGAGGCAGTGATTTGAAAGTCTCAGAGCAGTGCAGGGAACAGAGTGATATGCATTTTTTATCATTGCGTAGTTGTGGTCCAGTGTTCAAGCCTCTGGTGGGACAGGTCACTTCATGTTTTTAATAAATGTAATTACATTTGAAAAAATTATGAAAAAACAAAAGACTCCATAATACATTAGGTACAATGTACAAATCAAGACCATTACACACACAGGGGCCAAAATTAAAAACACACCTTAATTTGTGGGCCAAACAGGATATTGAACACACCAAAACTACATTTTTTTAAACTTTAAAACCATAACTTTTTAACATAATTATGAATTAAATATATAGCATCACCTAAGAAAAAGTAAGTGTGAATGCTGTAAGCTGAATGCTGAAGATGAGAGTGCTGATAGCTAAAGTTGCTGAAATTGATAGTTAAAAACACTAAAGGTGATAGCTGAAATCACTGAAGATAACTAAAAATGATGAAGCTGATAGCCAGCTAAAATAGCTAAATGCCAAATAGAAAAAGCTGAACAAATAACTCAACTTTAAAATAGCTTAAAAAACTGAAAAAAAAACTCAATTAGCCAAAACAACTATTCGCCTAACTCCAAAACAGCCTAAAAACTTTTTTAAAAGCCCAAATTAGTCAACACAGCTAGCATGTAGCTGAAATATTTGCTAATTGCTAATTTCCATTATTTCTCTAAGTCAATCTTATTTATATATTCTCCACAAGGAATCAACTTTAGGATCTCAGCCATTTATGATTAATGCGGCAAAACCATTACACGGGTAGAGAGAAGAGCTGTTCATAAAGGCAAGATCTGTTGGCGACTGTCTAGTCTGTAGCAGGAAAAAGTAATAAGGTGAAATAAAAAACAACCCTAATCCTAACACAAACCTGTATCATTATAATACAATTTTAATAAAGAAAAAAAACATAGTATACATTGTGAGATTCTCTCTTGAGCCCTACAGCTTTGAAGAATCATTAAACTTGGAGTCTGTTGATATTGTGAATCAATAATTTATTTATTTATCAATTGTATTTTGTTTATGTCATTCATTTTATATTATCATTGACATAATAATACTAACATTAATAGTGATAATGATAGATGAATAATTTAAAAAAGAAAAGTAGTATATATATATATATATTTCTTCATTTACTCTGAAAGCATCACTTGTTATTGTCACTTAAAATAAACATTTGTGTTTGTTTATGCTTCAAGCTTTCAAAAAGCATCATTAAAACTCAATCATTAAAGTCTGTTGATAATGTGGATCAATAATTTATTTATTTGTCAATTGTGTTTTGTTTATGTCATTCATAAAATCATTGACATAATAATAATAAAAATAATAATATTACTATTAATAATAATGTTATTAATAATAATAATAATAGATTAATAATGATACAAAAAAAGTTTATAAAAACAGTTTTTTTTCTTTCTTCATTTAGTCTGAAAGCATCACTCGTTATTGTCACTTAAAATAATCAACATTCGTGTTCGTTTATGTGGGAGAAAATAAAGGAACATTATTTTTATGGTTGAGAATCTTTGTTGCAGGAAACTTATAAACTTTTGACCGTCCTCGACCGGAAGTAGTCAGACTGTGATCACGTTCTAGCTTTACAGAAGTCATTCGGGGCCCAATTAAAAAAGGGTCCGGGCGGTTTGTCCGAACCTACTCCAACCCAAACCTTGACCCGGCACCGACGCGGGTCGGGTCACCAAATCCTGCCGATCGTCCGGTTCCGGGATCGTTCCGTGCACCCGAAACATTGGTATTTTACGATTTTGGAACCCCTTTTGAGGAGAAGTCCAGCAAAACAGACTAACTACGAACTGTATGTCCAAAATAAATGTAGATCATGATAGTAATGGGTACATTTCTTGCTAGAAATATTGGCAAAATAAAGATTAGTCCACAAAATATTTTGTTCTGAGTGATTTTCCACCAAAGTCTGTCGGACGTAGTGGGAAAATGCGCGTCTTGTGTGAACCACAGAGCGGAGAGGAAGCTGCCCGCACTACGATTAGCGCAGCTTCTGTGCTCCGGTGGCCGTGCGACCACTGAGACGCGAGCGATTACGAATCGCGTGGATTAAACACCCTCATGGTATCCTTGGAAGGCTGCTTCAAAAAACAAACAAAAATAAACTATCTGGCTAACAAAGTTTATTAACACATTTATAAAGCTTACTACCAGTTTACTAATATGGTTTTTGATCACAGTTTAGATAAGGTGCTGCAAAACATTCAATAAATGGTTAACAAAGTTTATTAAAACATTTATTAAGCTTACCACCAGTTTACTAATATGATCTTTGTAGACAATGGTCTGACTTTAGTAGTCAATATTGTCATTAACACTATCAGGTATTTGCAAGACACCTATAATGCTACTAAATATTTTACAAGAATTTAACTCATTATTAATGCTTGCTAATTTGTAAACAAATTTTAGTAAGGGTTCTTATTAAGCTTATTAACACATAAGTCGGTGTGAGACATCTATAATGCTATTAAATGTCTTACAAGAACTGTACACATTAATAAGGCTTATTAATCTGTTAACAAGTTTTTTTAATGATTCTTATTAAGCTTGTTAGCACTTATTTGTTCCACGTATACGATGGTAATAAATGTAACAATAAGCATCATATTAACACATTAATAATGCTTGTAAATGTGTTAACTTAGGAATTTAATAAGCCTTTTTAGGCTTACTAAGAATCTTAAGAATCTTACTATAAAGTGTTATCGGCGCTTTTTCAAAAATGTTTGATAATGACAAAAATGGAGGAGGGAAATATATTTTTCATTTCAATACGGTTTCTGTAGGAGGACAAACATTCTTTACGTTTTCCAATTGTTACGAGATGAGTGTAGGTGCTTCAACGCCGGCTGCGTCAGCGTGCAATCAAGCGCACACCCTCGATGAAAAGTCAATGCAAACATGCGCACACCAGAATTCCTGGCCCATGCGTCTGGAGCGCACGTGAGCGTGCGTTGATACGCGGGTTTTTAAGTCGGAAGAAAACTTAAATGAAGAATCTCAATAGTATGAATGTATTGAATGCATTCACACAATTAAAGAAGAATCTCCTCCCCGCCACGCACCGCACACGGTCGGTGTGTGAGCACCTGCATACCGGCCGCGTGCGGTGAGTTCAAGAACGCGGTCTACGCGGGCTTATGAAAGCACGCTCAGCAGGTGGTATCCACACCGGAGCAGCGCGGTCACACACGCAGTGGCAGGGAGGAGATTATTGTGTGAATGCATTCAATGCATTCACACAATTGAGATTCTTCAGTTACGTTTTCTTCCGTACGTTTTTTGACACGTAAAAACTCAAGCACACTTTATGTGATTTACACAATCTTGGTATCAAAACGTTCAGCTCGTTAAGGACATTACTGCTTGTATTTTTAGTAGTTGTGCACTTTACAGTTTTTGCGTAGTTACACAATTTGTGCATTTTTTCAGCCCCATTATAACTAATTGGATTTTTTTTTACAAATTCCTGCAAATTACACACTTTATGCAATTTAAGCAATTTAAAACATTCAGCATGTCCAGAAATTCATGCTTGTACTTCCAGCATTGTTAAAATTCATGCAAGTTACACAAAATTACACAATTTAACACAACTTTACACAATTTTACACAATTTTACACAAATTTGTGCCAATTTATAAGCAAATTCAGCATTTTATGCAATTTTACACATCCAGCATGTTCAGGAAACTCATGCTTTTACTAGACATTGTTAAATTTAAGCAATTTTAAGCTTTTACACGGTTGTGTTCACAAATTTACACAAATTGTCTGTTTTTTCCACAAAATTCTTACAACTTTTTGTGCAATTTCAAACCTATGCAATAAGGGTATCAAACCGTTCAGCATGTTGAGAACATTATAACTAACTACGTTTTTTAAGCTAACTTTGAGTTTTGCTAACATATTAGAATAATTTTATCTTTTTTGGCTAATTTGACACTTTTTCCGGTTTTTAAGGCTAATTCTTAGTTAAGCTACTTTCAGCAATTCCTTCAACAATTACAGTTAGTCCTTACAGCATCTTCAGCAAATGTTTGCAGCATATTCAGCGACAACATTTAGCAAAGATGCATTCACACATGCATTATCGCAGGTAATGCAACTTTTCTAGTTTTTTGATTGTATTTTTACTGTTCATTAGCGCTCATCGGAGGTCTTCGGAGGTCCGAAAAAGTAACAAAAGGAGACGCAGTGTTTTGCAATTGACTTCAAAAACCTTGACAACAAAATAATCTGATGGAGAGGAATCATCACAGGACAGGAATCACATTTTAATAGAGAGAAATCAGGCTGGGAACCGTGAACTGTGTGCTAAAGTGGGTGCTAGCAACTCGCGAGTAGCATGCTAGTTTTGGTCTTCAATGTATGTTTTTATTAATGTTTCATGTTTTTAAACATAGCGGATGTTAATCGTACGTATTTATGTTCAACCTGCACAAAAACTGATGGAAATTCATGTTGGAAACACGTAAAATGTGCGGTCAAGATGCACGGTGCTGCATTGTTTTGCTAGCTCGTAGCGAGCTACTGTAAGAGCCTAAATCTTATTGTCGGTCGCATTTTTTTTTTTCTTTTTGTAAGAAGTGTAAGTGAGTTCGCACATAATTTTCTTAATCTGTGGCGTCACTGTTGAGCTTCATTCTTGGTCGTACGGACCGCAGAAAGCCCAGCTAGAATACACAGCGCTAACGCTAACGCTAGCTTTCTGCTCAGTGACATAAACACAGCAGAGAGCAGATGTAAGTGAAGTAGCTGTGGATGTAAACTTTAACCTGCCACAACATTTACTGCTATTAACTCTGTGTTTGAATCTTAACAGTTTGGCAGATGTATTTGATGTTATCATCCAAGTTTAAAAATGTTTTTTGTATCAGTTAAAGATGCTAGCTGGAGCCTTTTTCTCAAAGTACAATGAAATCGTCTATTTGAAGGTAAATTCTGAAGCAATTGAGATTTATTTACCATGTATGTAATCCAAAAATAATAAAAGTTTTAGTTTCATTTGAAAATGTGGTAAGGGTGTTTTTATTAATATTATTATTATTATTTATCACTTTGAGACGTTTTTAATAGTGAAAGGACTTTACTAAACTTTATCAGTCATTCATGCTATAAACTTCATCAATCTCCCTCATTTCTGGTCTTGGGTGACAATCATTTACAAGCTCTGTTTTATGGATTTTAGCACAAAGGCAAAATTAAAACTCACTGATATTTAGAAGCTGTTCATTTGAGACCAATGCATTATCTGTAGCAGTAGAAGACGCAATTCTTGCACTATTTACAGATTAATCTTAATAGATAATAACTATTTAATTAGAAATAAATATAAATATTTGTTCAAAATGTGTTTACTTCTTTCAACTTAAATCATTATAATTTAGTTTTTGTCAATTTGAATTTTTTTTAAAGAAATGGTGAGAAATGGCTCTCTTTATCGGAAGTCGAAACATAAAATAGAATTTTGAATGTAAATATTAATCGATAAAAAGAAGTCGTTTTTTCAACGTGTCTTAACATGAAATAAGAAAGAAGGAGCTCAAGTCTAGTCTAAAAGTAAATGTAGTCAAACACTAACGTGTTCGTAAAATTTTCAATTTGATGTAATAATAGACATACAGGCAACTAACAACACTGTAACAAAAAATACTGATTTTACTTGTCAGAATAACCCTTTTTGAACAAGTATGTATTTTCCTAACACGTTCTTCTTGCAAATTATTTTTCTTGGCCTTACCGTAAGTTAGTCAAGTTAAAAACTGACCAATCAGACGCGTCAATTTACAGCGTGTGGTGCCCGCTGGCCCCCACCTTGAGCATTTGATTGACATCTTCTCCCGAGCTGCTTTCAGTGGAAGGAGGGATGTGAACTGCCAATAAGCTTACTCACGATTGTCGACTGTAGCTGCCCTAAAAACGCGACTCAGACAAACTCTACGGGGATGTTACTCCCTCTGTCCAGTGATAACATGCTGTAGAGATGACCACTGACGTTGACGTACAAATTGGGCTTGCTATTTGCCAAGCACAATGAATTGTGGAATACCTTTACTTTTGTTTTTTCTAGGTAAATTCGATTTTAAATATGGGTTTTTGTCTACGTGAGTTGTTGTCTGGTTGTTTTACTCTGATTTTCTCTTTATTATTTTATCCGGATGTGTTTACTTCTTTTTGCACCATAAGTGAGAGAGGGCAAGGATAATGAGGAGCTTGTGTTGTCCTGTTAGAACAGCAAAGTAATATAAACCTGCAGGCCTGGAGACCCAGCAGCATTCTCAGGACCCAGGCCTGATCAACACAGCGCCCCTACTGGTTGGAGTGAATGAAACATACCCAATTTTTACCATTAGTAAAATTTATTTAAAAAAAAAAAGATAAATGGCACCCAGCAGCAAGGAGGCGCTGTCTCTAAAACAAGTCCTGAAATAGTCCAGAGGGTGCTGTTAGTCCTCCAGCCGGTAGGGGCGCTGTGTTAAAAAAGCCTGGGTCCTGAGTTTGGGGATACTAAGTGGTTGCAGCATAGACTGTAAAAATAATGGACTGAGCGAGCAATGAGGTCCCCCATTGGAAATGCATTACTTCCTCTACTCGCGAAAGTAGGCCGCCGCTTTCACCGTCAATTCCTGAAACGGATACCGACATTTGCAACCCATCTCCAGCGATTGGTCTGAGTCATAGCTGAGTCATGGAATCTACAGGAAGTACTGTTGCCAATCAGGAGTGAGTTTATTGCAACCGTCCACCTCTTTCCACGCCTCGACCACGAGACCGCGGATGTAAACACCTTCAATAACGGCGGCTCGGGGGAATGGCTTTTTAGGTTTCCTTTTGATCAGATGGTCAGAAATCCTCCGGCTCTTTTCTAAATGACGTCGTTCCTGGTTAAGGTTAGGATTACGGTTATGGTTAGGGTTAGAAAAGCAAATTGTTCGTTTGTGGGGCTGTCTGTGATGCTCACGCCTCCACCAGGGGACGTGTCAATCGTGGAAAACACATTTAACACGTTTAGGACCACGCATATTATATGGATGCAAAAATGGGTTTTGGCGTATATTATACACGGTATTTCCCAAAACGTGGCATATGTACGCATTTTACTGAGACTGGGCTGATTGTACAAGTCATTGTTGAAGCCTTTGAGGGAGAACCATTCCAACATTTGATTCTGTCAGCGGTCCTTTGGGATTTACTTACATTTATTCCTTTTTGTCGAGATAAAAGGAGCATTTGGGTGACGCTGCTGCAAAACGGCGCGTGTCCCCCTAGCACATAACCTCAGACGTGAAATCTATTTCTCCAGAGTAAATCCTCATCTAAAAATGTCGACAGCATGCGCCTCATGTTGTTTCAAACTGCTGCATCGGTACATTTCATTGAGGAAAACAACAGTAGGACAATGATTACATTGTTGAATTGTAAAGTAGGTGTTAAAAGGTCTTCACGGACCCATTGATGAAGTCTGCTCCCATTGGCTACCCGTCATATGTCAATCAAACCCCCCAGAAGTTCGACGTCAGACCCACAAACGACCATCTGATTGGTCAATTTATAACTCTAATAACTTGTGATAATGGAAAAAAATCTTTAAAAAAATTAGGATTAGAAAAAAGAAGTTAAGCAGAAAGCAGCAGAGGAAGAATGATTATTCTGACATATAAAATGACTGAGAAATAACTGTCTGTTTCTCAATGTAAGTCAATGGGACTTTGGCCTTTTTGCAACCCAGTGGTACTTCCTATACGGAACACGGAAGTAGAGGGGGCTTGGTCAGTCCAGTTATGTCATATACAGTCTATGGGTTGCAGTGTAAAATCCTCCCAAGCCCCTAAAAAGTCCTCCTCGGATAAAAATCCTGTTTTTAGAGTTTATAAGATGTCTGGGATAATTATGTCAAATACAATGACTCAATTTTAATTTACAAAATCCTTAAAAATTGTTTTTTTCTTTTGGTTTTTATTGTCTTTTTGTTATGTTTTTGTTTTTCTGTATCATCTATTCACCTATTGTTTCCTTTTTTTCACTTTTTTTCTTCATATTTACTTCTACATTTTATGAATTTTCTGTTTTATTTTTTTTAATTGACAACTCCATCTGTTGTTTCTGCTGTTGTCTTGTATCCTTTCTGTATTGATTTAATTTGTTCTTTTAGTACAGATCATCAACTTTTTTATTTTTTTTAATGGGACTAAAGATGGAAATTAGCTTGAAAGGCTATAATCTTATATATGTCAATTTTTAAATGTTTTATCAATATATGCTGTCCCTGTCTTAAATAAACAATCAACAAATTACTCAGTACATTAAATATTATTCAACAACATCAGGATAATTCTTTAAATATCATGTATTTTCTTTATAGACATGAGTTTGTTTTTTAGTAATAGGCTACATAGTAGTAAATCACTGATGTAAAAATGAACAAGATTTCAAATAATCTGTTATGTTATTGTTGCCTTTAAAAGTTAACTTTTATTTTGATTTTATTTATTTCTCTGTGACAATAGACATTAAATTAACCGAGCAGCTATTTTTTTATCTGTTGTCAACGGAAAAATGTTTAAAGAAAAATTATAAAAAATATAATATTAAAGTTAACACAAAGGAGGAGAGGCATATTAAAATTCAACGAAATGTCAAAGACAACCCCAACCTCCTGTTCTCATTCAGTCCCACTGTCCGCCGCCTTCATCTCAGGCCCCTTTCTCCGCCTGGTCTTGCCGACGACCAAGGCGAGGCATCTCAAACACAGTTAATGCTCCGGTACTGTTAGCTTCACTGCTACAAACAGTGCTAGCTTTAGCAACCAGAAACCTGAACATTTTCAACTCTCGCATTTTCCTCCAAACTACAACAAAGAAAGCAACAGATGGAGGACAAGAAGGAGTTAAAATTACGGTTAATCGAGTCATTTCAGTGACAAACAGCAGACGAAAACTTCAAATAGCTCTGCTGCTGAGAACCACGTGTCTCTGCCGCTGAGCCTGTGTGTGCGTGAGTGACGGAGTGAGAGAGGAGGACCCGAGTGAAGCGAGAGGCCATGCCCTCCCTTGGATCTACCAATCAGCACTAGCAGCTACTTTGAATGGGAGCCAGAGAGAGCAGAGAGTGCTCTGTTTTTCTTGTTTGCATGGCATCACGTTTCGAGGGGCAGTCCTGAAATTTGGGGGGGCATTGCCCCACCTTCCCCATGCCTAGATCTGGCCTTAATTTGGATACGGAAGTCAAAATAGAGCACCGGACGGTCCTAATTAGGTGAGAAGAAGCGGTGCTCTAAAGTGTGTTTGAGAGAAGTTCCAGTGCTCAGCACTTGAGTGCTCCGGCCCACCTACAAGCACTGGTTATACCCATAATTTTTCCCCACAAAAAAGTATAATATGGAACAATGAAGATGTACCTATCAAGAACAAATCTTTATTTAAAGAAAATTGGATGGATACAAAAATATCTATGTTTCTGATCTTTTTGATGAGAATGGTACCTTTTGGACTCTGACAGGTTTTTAAATAAAAAATCCAGTTACAAATAAAGAATTCAACAGTGTAATGAAACCCCTCAGGATTAGTTTAACTAATGACCTCCCACCTTAAATATCAAAAGGCATCTCATATAGATTCTCCCTTAATAATTAATGGTATTGATATATTTAATCAAAAATGCAAAAACAAATATATACGCAACACTTTATGCGAAAAAAGAAACTTTACACCCACAGGAGAAATTTATTGGATCAGTATTTATTTTTAAATGATATCAATTGGAAGAAAGCATGTTTATGGTACATTATGTATGAATAAAAACATTAAAGAAATACACAAAAAAATTCTACATAAAATGTATTTACCCCACAAATATGCTTATATCCAAATTCTGAGATATAGAAAGTAACTGCAGTTTTTGTAAGGATGTCCCTGAATCGGTTCTTCACCATCCATCCATCTTCTTCCGCTTATCTGGGATCGGGTCACGGGGGCAGCCGTCTAAGCAAAGATGCCCAGACTTCCCTCTCCCCGGCCACTTCCTCCAGCTTCTCTGGGGGGACCCCGAGGCGTTCCAAGGCCAGCTGAGCGACATAGTCTCTCCAGCGTGTCCTGGGTCTTCCCCGGGGCCTCCGCCCAGTGGAACATGCCCGAAACACCTCTCCAGTGAGGCGTCCAGGAGGCAACCGGATCAGATGCCCGAACCACCTTAACTGGCTCCTCTCGATGCGGAGGAGAAGCAGCTCTACTCCGACCTCTCACCGGGTGACTGAGCTCCTCACCCTATCTCTAAGGGAGCACCCAGCCACCCTCCGGAGAAAACTCATTTCAGCCGCTTGTAGTCGGGATTTTGTTCTTTCGATCATGACCCAGACCTCATGACCATAGGTGACTACTGGAACAAAGATCGACAGGTAAATAGAGAGCTTTGCTTTCTGGCTCAGCTCTCTTTTCACCACAACGGACCGGTACAGCAACCACATAATAGCGGACACCGCTCCAATCCGCCTGTCGATCTCACGCTCCAATCTTCCCTCACTCGTGAACAAGACCCCAAGATATTTAAACAACTCCAACTGAGGCAGGAACACTCCACCCACCCAGAGAGGGCAAACTACCTTTCTCCAGTCCAGAACCATGACCTCAGACTTAGCGGTGCTGACCCTCATCCCAGTCGCTTCACACTCAGCTGCAAACCTCTCCAATGCATGCTGGAGGTCCTGGCTCAATGGAGCCAACAGAACAACATCATCTGCAAAGAGCAGAGAGGATATCCCGTGGTCCCCAAACCAGATCCCCTCCGGCCCCTGGCTGCGCCTAGAAATTCTGTCCATAAAGACTATGAACAGAACGGGTGATAAAGGGCAGCCCTGCCGGAGTCCAACATGCACCGGAAACTGGTCTGACTTACTGCCGGCTATGCGAACCAAGCTCCTGCTCCGGTCATACAGAGACCGAACAGCCCTCAGTAAGGCTCCCAGGACCCCATACTAACAGAGCACCCTCTACAGGACACCACGGGGAACACGGTCGAGCGCCTTCTCCAAAACCACAAAACACATTTGGGCTGGATGAGCGAACTCCCACGAACCCTCCAGCACTCTGGAGAGGGTGTAGAGCTGGTCCACTGTTCCACGACCAGGATGGAAACCGCACTGTTGTTCTTGAATCTGAGGTTCAACTATCGGACGGCCTCTCCTCTCCAGTACCCTGGCATAGACTTTCCCAGGAAGGCTGAGGAGTGTGATTCCCCGGTAGTTGAAACACACCCTCTGGTCCCCCTTCTTGAAAAGGGGAACCATCACCCCAGTCTGCCAGGCCCGTGGTACGGTTCCTGTCTGCCACACAATGCTGCAGAAACGTGTCAGCCAAGACACTCCCACAACATCCAGAGACTTGAGGTACTCAGGGCGAACCTCATCCACCCCCGGAGCCTTGCCACCAAGGAACTCTTTGACTACCTCAGTGACTTAAGCTTGGGTGATGGACAGTTCCACACCAGTTTCCTCAGCCTCTACACTCTCAGAAAAAGAAGGACCAAATTGTACCTTTAGGGGTACAATGGCTTGTCACTGGGGTGGTACCCTCAAAGGTACTTCTGGCGTACCCCTAACTCTTGGTACATATTTGTACCCCTGTGATTTGTACCTTATCAAGATCAGAATAGTACCTCTGGTGGCCAAATTGTACCCTCATTTTAGAGTACAATTTTGTACCCTTTAATAAAAGGTGCAAAATTGACTTATAGGGAACTA
>NW_023416885.1:315296-321462 GCF_002922805.2 Oryzias melastigma | reverse complement strand
CCACACACACCAAAAAGATTCACTTTAGACATACCATAATTGATACACTTCATGTTTTTATTTCACGTTTTTAAAAAACATTTTACAGTTCATTTCATTGTAAAAACAATGTCAAACGGAAAAATATAAATATCCACAGAATAAGTGTCATATGCATTCCCAGGTTTGAGAACAGTCCATTCTCTGTGCATACAGGGTCAGAGTTAAAGCATTCATCATATTATAAAGGAATTAAAACTCTGTCACAAATAATTTTTTTTCTATTCACTGATCTCCATGGCAAACATAAAATCCTGTCCACATTTGTCATGGGAGGGATCACACATCAATATAACGGTGGGGTCATCTGGACCCCATAAGAGAACATGAGAGTTAAGATGTACTTGATCAGCCAGCCTCTGAATGGAGCACATCTACTACAAATACATCTCTGATGTCAAACATAACAGTGTTAACTTCAGACAACGTTAAAGAGATTTGTCATTGATAAAAAATAAATCAATCAAAATATCTCGTACTTCACAGTTCTGGGGGTATTTGACAACACATTTTTCTTGATGGCAATATATAAAAGCATCATCATTCTCTTTAAGAAAAAAAAACAGAAACCAGTATATCATCCACAACCTCTATGGAGCTATGTTGGGGCCATAAATATTTGAAACCCAAATATCACATTTTGAAGAAAAATATTGCAGTTTGGCCATAAACTAACAAAGTTAAATGTCCAAAACTTTTTGCTATTCGAAAATAGACTAAATTATTTTCACCTTCAAATGTTGCTTTTAGCTTTCAAAACTCAAAAATTACATTTCAAAACTTTTTTTTAGGCTCAAATCTTTTTTTTTCCATATTTAAATCTAAAGATTTCCGTTTCAAAACTTTTGGCTTTGTAGTGGAACTAACACGAAAGACCATTCAAAAATGATGAGGGTGGTAACTTCAGTCCCGGTGCATTCACTGATTCTGAAAACTGTGATACTTACGGTCAGAAAATGGATGTTTAGGATTGGTCCTTCTGAAATTTTTAGATTTGAAAATGGAAACAAGTTCAATTTTGAGTTTTGAAACATACAAAACATAAAATTTGAAGCCGAAAATAAAAAAGTTTTGGACATTTAACCGTTTTTTTTTTTTTTTAGGCCAAACAACAATGTTTTTTCAAAATGTTTTAACTGGGCTTCAAATATTTATGGCTCCAAAATATCTCCATACAACCTCATGTTGAACAGAGACATATCATTTCCTTGACTTTTTAGAATGAACTTAAGAAGATTTTCTTTGAAATTTGTTTTAAGATCATCGTGTAATATTGAAGTTGTGTCCATGAGAATGAATAAAAACTTCGTCCTGAATTGAGGTAAATGTTCTTCTAGACTTGAGCATTTGGAAAACTGATAGGGATGCGGCATGATGACGTCAGTGAAGGAGATTTATTTTCATGGTGACAGTTAATTCAAGAGGCTGGTCTTCATCCTCCACAATTCTGACGATGTACCTCTGGTTGAAGATCCGTGTGTTCTTCAAGTTGCTTGGGTATCCCAGGTTGAAAACGATGACAGAAACGATCCCTTCCTCAGCTGTTGCTGTGCGACACTCCTCAACCGTCAAGTGGATAGTTGGGTATGGATAGAGGGTCACGCTATCTAATGAGAAAAAGAAAAAAAAGAACATTAACTATACAGCTTATAGAGTGTGGGTACATTAAATCTAAGTGTCCTGTTATCTAGCCATTTAGTAAAAAAATTCAGTTAGTTCGAAAATAGAAAGACTTGATCACTAGGGCTGTAACGAATATCCGACTGCTCAGATATTTGCAATCTGCTCCTAAAAAATCTGAGCACAAATATTTGCGACATCCAAAATTGCTGATTTGCCATCTTTATAAATATAGTAGAGTGTAGCAAAATATTATTCAAGAACGATATATTTATTGCTCTGAAATACAGAATAATGTTGAATTTTAAGTCTATGAACTAAAACAAAGCCGAATGTGCACCGCTACTGTCACCGGAAGTAAAGAAATCTTTGTGTCCGTGAAGCTTCCCATTTCTAAAATAAAACTATAGGGAGCTTTTTTTTCTCGTTCAACCACTAATAAAGAAAATTGAATTTCACAAAAAAATAAACTTTAACATTTACACTCTTTTGGTTATAGTAACTCTTCTACAGTTGACACACAATGTACTGCAACTTCAGCAAATTCTAAAGGGAAGAACCGCAGCCTCATGCTGATATGCAGCTCTGTACAGCTGAGGAGCGGATGTGATTAACGTGAATCAGCTGAATCTATCTGGGACAAAAGCAACTTTTTATACTGGATTTGCACCAATATTTAATGCTTACAACGTGAAGTGTAGCAGAACTTTGAGGATGGAAAAACTGTGGAGAACTTTTTTTTAGGATTTGTTCTTCAATGACTCAAATCAACAATGATGCTTTTGTTGTTTATGTTCCTGCTGAACTTAACTAGAAGGTTGACAGAAAAAAAGTTTAGAACACCATTTCTTTCTATCTAAATCTTCAGCTTTGTTGATTCTGATCTCCTGTTCTAAATAAAGATTTAAACGATGTTGATTTAATATAATTACAATTTTCATACATCTAGTAAAAATACATAAACATAGCAACAAACTTTATATTAATAAATAAGAATCCTGGTTTGATTTGTGAATCGGATCATATCCCCACCAAAGTAACGATCTACAGCCCTACTAATCACTAACTTCAAGTGTATTGGATAAAATAAAACAGCAGATATCTGCAGGTTACATACCTTTCCAAGAGCGATAAAGAGATCACTGTTCTCTTTGAAGATGAATGGCATGAATGGCAGAAAGGCGAGGGCAGCTTTACAATGGATGTCTACAAGAGATACATTTAAGATTAAACATTTTTAAAGCTAGATTTTTTTCTTACAAGACATTTTAAAAGACCCATGCTAGTGTAAGTATATTACAGTGAAATATTTAAGGTTGACAATTTATAAAATGTTTATTATAGGCATATATGCAATACTGATGCAGGCAATGAGAATATAGTATGCACCTGGTAACTCTTGACTTAGACCCTCCTCTGTTGTCTCCAGGTAGAGTGGAGAATCCCCTTTAGCCAGGTGAGGCACTTCAGGCACAACACTGAGAAGGGATGTATTGAAGCCATGGATGAAGTCGCTCCACTTCCTCACACAGCTGCAAATGAACACAAACAGAATACAAAAATAAACAAGACCTGGAAATATTAATCAAACGTTTTTTTTCAGCTATAACTAATCAAATTCTGCTTAATTTGCTCTTATTTCATTTTATCAGAGCTGGATGCCCGGCATCATTTTTTTTGTCAAGTTGTTTTGTGTTTGGTCTGCAGTCCTGTGTGGACTGTAGATGCAGTGAGATGAATCCTGTTTGCAGTTTAGTTAATCTTCATCACTGAAAAGAGCTTCTCGCAGTAATGTGCTATCAAACATGCACAAGGTTGGAGCTGCACGTAGACGGAGATGGGGCATTTCTGCAGAAATAGAGTAAACTGTGCGGCCCCTTCAGGGTTGTACTTTGCCTTCAGTGTCCCAAAACACTGCAGCTCCATCTGAATCTGCACTGGTGCCGTTTTCAAATCGATGGCACACGGGTTACGAAGCATCTCAGAATTCCTTTCTTGTTCTTCAAAGTTACCACAGCGCCGCGGAAACTCGTTGCGCTCAGTTTCTCAGCAAAGTGCGTATGTGACGTTTGCTTCATAGCGCCGTCTTAGATTAGGTGACTGATAATTACAGCGACATTCGCTCCACAAATGAGACACGCGGATTGTTCTATAATGTCCGTAAACATGTATTCTTCCTCCAAGCGTTTTTTTAAAGGTTGTTTTCATAAATATATGATATATTCGGTATATTGGGGGATAGCGGAAGTGTTCGCCAAAACAGCTGAAGCGCTGCATTATGGGATCTGTAGTGTGTATGTTTTCAGCGGTACATTTGTCCGGCCCATTAATAGCAATTATATAAAATTATTTCGTAGGCCGAATACAATTTCACAAGAGGCCAGATGTGGCTCGCAAGCTTTGACTTTGACGCAAGTAGCCTAGGAAACATTTTCAACATTAGTCCAGTAACTAGTCTGAACTTTAGCAACTTGATTTACCAAACTTAATTAGCTACACAACTCAAAGAGGGCCAAAGGGGGAGAAAGGGGTAAAAATCTACTTGAAGAGATTATTTGAAATATTTTTTAAACCAGGGAAGTCCTTGTTTAAAAAAAAAAAAAGTCTGACTTCAGCTCATTTAAAGTAGTTCTAGCATGCTATATAACGAACGTTAGCATGCTAACTAGCTAGCTAGCGCCAAATCATTGACTGGCACGTAACCAAAGCTAAAGTGGTCAAACGCAAAATAACTAAATAAAATACTTTATCTATTTAGTCGTTGGATGATTTTGTTTTGTTTAATTCGACAGTAGCCACGCTAGCTACGGCTAGCTAGTGTAGTGCAGCTCATGTTTGTATAATGTAGTTGTGAGCTGACGCCGGAAAAAATGAATTATCTAAGAGTAGAAAACAAGTTTGAATTTTAAAATGTGCTTACCTCCGAGTATTTGAGCTCCAGTCTCAATAACATCGATACCAACTTCTTCCATGCAGCCTTTTTAAAAGTTCCTTCACCGAAAGCTCAGCCAGTCTAATAATGGCTCCTCCCGCTTCACGTAGACTGCTGTCTGTGACTGCTGACTTTGTTCAAGTCAAATATTCAAAGGGCGGGAAGATTTTGAAAAATGCGTCAGTTTTTCACCATCATTTTTTTCTGACATTATATTTTGCCAAAGAGTCACATGATCTATTTAGATGTTTTTTTTTCTTTTGGTCTTTGCCATTGTAAAATAAAATTAAAAAAAAGAACAACTTCTTATTAAAAGTTAATTTCATACATAACATAAAATATATGACGTTAATAGTTCACATTTACTCATATAAAATCATTTTCTCTAAACACTTAGTCATAAAATTATAAATTAAAGTAGCTAAAATCTGAATGAATAATAAATTTAAAATCTCTTAAAAGTCTTGAGCTATTGTTTTTCACCCCCCACCCCCGTCCACCCAAACACAGAACTGTTCCACCCATAAAATTGTACCCTAAAATTTTAAAAAGATAGTACAAATATGTACCTTTTAGGGCTAAGGAACATTTAGTTAACTTAAAGGCCTTCTAAAAGGTACACATAAGTACCCTGAGGTTCGCTTGTGATCCTTTGAGGGTACATTAATCCAGATTGTACCTTAAGGAACAGAAATGTACCTCTACAGTACCCCTATTTCTAACAGTGTACTTCCTCAACGGAAGGCGTGTCAGCAGGGTTGAGGAGATCCTCAAAGTATTCCTTCCACAGTCCGACAATATCCCCAGTTGAGGTCAGCAGATCCCTACCTGCACTGAAAATGGTGCCTGCAGAAAACTGCTTTCCCCTCCTGAGTCGCCGGATGGTTTGCCAGAATCTCTTTGAGGCCAATCGATAGTCCTTCTCCATGGCCTCACCAAACTCCTCCCAGGACCGAGTTTTTGCCTCCAAAACAGACCAGGCCGCAGCTCGCTTAGACTGCTGATACCTGACAGCTGCCTCTGGAGTCTTACAGGGAGTCCGAGGTGATCCTTGACAAGAAAGTGAACGTTAGTGAAAGAAGGTGGGCAGTAAAGGCTTTGACTCACAACGTGGCTTGGAAACAACTAAGGGTCGGTGTACTCTACCGGAGTGGAGCAGACGAACCGACGTTGGCTGGTTGGCGTGGATGTGCTTTTAACTGGTCGTCTGATGAGATGAGCAGGTGTGGTGAATCAGTGCCTCAGGTGGACGGCAGGCGCCGACATCAATATCACCAACCTCCCTCGGTACCCTCAGTTCTTCACCTCTTCTGTAAATTCTCACTTAAATTCTGGATCCAATTAGAATGTTTTATGAATACTAAATTAAAGATTAATATTATAATAAATTTCAAACAAATTCTTACATATTTTAATTCTGATGATAAAAAGGTAGAAAGTAGTGTACGTTTGTTACTCCTCCAATCTAAATTCTATATACATAAGTGTCTTCTTCTTCTTCTTTTCCTTTCGGCTTTTCCCTTCAGGGGTCGCCACAGCGAATCAGTTTCCTCCATCTAAGCCTGTCTTCTGCAT
>NW_023416885.1:286173-312843 GCF_002922805.2 Oryzias melastigma | reverse complement strand
TCCTGACACAACCCTCTGTATTTATCCGGGCTTGGGACCGGCACAATGAGACCCTGGCTTGGGCCCCCTCGTGGCTACATTAAATATATACATAAGTGTAGAGTAAGATAAACAACTTCCAGATTTGAAGGATTTATGATTGAGTTCTGTCAATTTTATGAATATCTTTAAAAAAATTGATAAGATAAGATAAGATAAGATAAAGATACTTTATTGATCCCTGCCAGGGAAATTTGCACGTTCCAGCAGCACTGTGTACAGACTCATTAAAAAAAAAGCAAGCAACCAGACAGACAACAGTGAATATTAAAAAAATAACAATTAAGGGAGCACCAAACGTTTAACACCTTTCCAGACAGAATACTGATACTCCCAAGGCATGTAACACTGGAACAAGTTGTGTTTTTTTTTTGCTTAATGAATAATTCCCCGTCTTAGATTTTTTTTCTCCCTCTCTTTTTTTTTGTTAGTGCTTAGTATTATTTTCCTTTCTATTAATATTATTGTAATGTTTTACTTGGAATTATTTCCCTCTGCTTGCCATGATCCCATTTCCTTTCTGTATAATGTAACTTTCTTGTTGAAAGTTGACATTAGTTCTTGATTTTTTTGTGGAGTGCTTATTGTTGTGATTTGTAATTTTGCATGATGTTCAATAAAGTTCTTTGAAAGAGATCTAAAGATCTGCTGTCCGAGCTTTAGCTAAAGCCACTGGCGTCATTGCTGAACAACCACCTGACAATGAGACCAACTCCAGCAACAATGAGAAGAAATCGGCATGTTTGATTATGGAATTACTCAGCTGTTTAATTCAAACCCTAAAGATGTGAGAGAGATTCAATTTGTTCTTTTTAACACTAAGCCTTTCAACTCTATGAATTAAACATATTAGGCGATACCACCTTCACATTGATTTGTGAACTGAGAGTACTGAGAGTATTGACTGACTATAAAAACGAAGAAACACTTGACCATGGCAGGTTACTAAAAGTTTTCTGACTGCTCCAAAAAACATTATTCTAGAGGTTTCTTCATCAGTTCTAAATTTTGGATAGAAGCAAAGAAGCAAGAACTGAAGTCCACTGTATTTGTGAAATTTGTCATTACTCCTTTACAAATGTGAAAAAAGTGGCTAAAATCTAATCCAGGTTAAAAGACAGGGTAATATTTTGCTTTCTTTTTGTTCAGGGTTCCACAAAGTGATGGAAGGCATTGATAAAGCCATTGAACTGGGCTTCACTCCTGTTAAGGTGGGTTGCTTTTAAGCATGATATTAAATAAATGTTTTGGGAAAAACCTGTTAAATTTAAGAGGTCCTCTTTATCCTTTTCTTTGGTAATCGTTGTAAAAAGTAACTCTTTAAGTTAATTAAACTAACAGTTTGACATACTGTTAGTCTTTCTGGAGATGTATTTTTTAGTAACATTTTAAAATCACATACTAGCATCCTATATGCATAAGAAACTACTTGAGGAATTTTTAATAAAAATAATAAAATTCAATTTAAATTATTAAAAAAATTAAATGATATTCATCCATCCATTTTCCTGACCGCTTCATCCCCTCCGGGGTTGCGGGGGTGCCGGAGCCTATCCTGGCTACTGAAGGGGGCGAAGGCGGGGTACACCCTGGACAGGTCGCCAGTCTGTCGCAGGGCCTCAATCACACACCCATTCACTCTCACAGTCATATTCACACCTAGGGGCAATGTAGGCCATGTCCATACGTAGGCGGGTATTTCTACAAACGCATATCTGCTGACCTCCGTTTTACAAAAAGTGTTGCGTCCACATGTGATCGTTTTAAAAATAACTCCATCCACACGTCCCCGCATACTTGCGCTCTTGGACGCGGTTATGAGCTTGTCAGAACAGTAGTTGACAGTGGCAAATTGGAATTTCGATAATAAATTCTCCAAATGGAAACACCACAATTTCGAAAAAACTCGCATTTTTCGAAAAAAAGTTTATGCGCTTACAGTAGGTGGCATTTGGGGCGTATCGAAACACATTTTTCGCAAAGCTGTTTTGGAAACACTTTTTTCGAAATAGATGCGCCTCTTTGTGTGTCTGTCCTGAGCGCAACACGCGGACGGCAGGAGAGATCCAGCTTCACGGCTTCATCTGCAGCTGCACTTCTTCAGCTTGGAGTCTGAAGATGCTGAAATCTCGTTTAAGGAAAAGCGCGAGTGCAGGGACAGAAACTTAAATGCATCTCGTCGTGTTTTTAAACAGAAAAAGGTCCAGCAGCTTACTTGCTGGAATGGTTATTTTTTTTTAAAAACCACTGAACAGGTTTCTCACGCGCACCTGAGACTGTCAATAGACTCTGCGCGGCACGCGCTCTCCAGACAGAGCTGTGACGTCACCGCAATGCTCCTTTTTTAGTGAATCAAATAAAAAAAATACTTGTTCTCATTCATCGTCGTGTTTTTAATGAGTTGGTTCATGAGTTCGCAGCTAGTACTGACGTGTATGCATTAATTGTCGCAAAAAGTGACGTTTAAAAACGCAAATCACCGTTTATTCATGTCCACACGCAGATGCAAAACCGGAGTTTTCCAAAATCTTCACTTTGGCCGGAGTTTTCTAAAAGCACCGTTTTCAGTGACTGAAACCTCCGGTTTCGTGTGGATGATAGGCCAAAACGTATAGAAATATATTTGTTTTAGCAGATACCAGGCTACGTGTGGACAAGGCCGTAGAGTCACCAATTAACCTATGAAGCATGTTTTTTGATGGTGGGAGGAAGCCGGAGTCCCCGGTGAAAACCCACGCCTGCACGGGGAGAGCATACAAACTCCACACAGAAAGGTCCCAGCCGGGATTCGAACCGGGGCCTTCTCGCTGTGAGACAAGAGCGCTAACCACCTCGCCACCGTGCAGCCCTTAAATAATATTAATTTACAAAATTATTTTTTAAATTAAACAAAGTACTGTCCAATAAATGATTTTCCTTGAATGTAATATTTAACAGATTTCTAATACCTTATTTTTTTGCTCTTCAGAAAAGTCAATTTTCAAGCTGCCCTAAAATTAAGTACTTAAATTCTAATATTAAGGCATATGGAAGTTTTTTAGTTCCATTAGATTCTGAATTTTATTTCACCTCTGAATTTTTTTTCCTGAATTATTTTTAACCTCTGAATTTTTTTTCTGAATTTGTTTAACCTCTGAATTTTTATTCTGAAATGTTTTGAACCCTTGCTTTTTAAACAGCAAAATTTTACCCTCCCAAAATATTTTCTATCTTAAAAAAATATGTGTTTTTAATTTCGAGACTCAAAATTTCGATGGGTGAGAAATTTAACATAAAAAAATTTGGAGTGAAAAACTTCGCCCAAACAGTGTCACCAGAGCAAGTAGTCGATCCAGGAGCACATTGATATCCAGTCAATCAAATCCTGACACTGACGTGACGTCAGCGTTTGTTTTGGTCTATTGGAGTGCAAGATGGCAGCCAACCCAAGCAGTAGCACATCGGTGAGTTATCATGTTTATATTTCCCTATTATTTTCTCAGTGATATAGTTCAACAGAGTGCAAAAGATGCCTAACTCTGTTTATTTTTAAGTTCGCCGCCACATTCAGCCTTTGAAAGTTACAACTTAATTGTTCCGCTAACGTAATGCGATCAACCACAGCTAGCATCTAGCATCTGTCTCCTCGTATCACCGTGCAGAGGGAGATTTTCATATGTACTGCGGGAGATTACCCATTTTTACTGCTCTCATCCAAACGGGCCGTGATAAAACGATGCAACTATTAAACCGAAATTTGTTGTGCATCTTGCAACTTTTTATTTTAACCGCAACTTTGACCAATTCATCGTGACAACAGTCATGGGTGACGACGCAGCTTCGTGACTTTCTCCCTTCTGACTCCTCCAGGAGGCATGCTCTTTTTCTATTGTTAGTCTCTGACTTTTTTACTGTTCCCCCACCAGCCGCAGACGTGCACTCGGCGAGGGGTGGGGGGGCTTGGGTTAAGTGCCGTTGCAGACGCGCATGCGGTAAAGTGGGGGTGAGCACACTTATTTGCACAAATATTTGGGTTATTGTGAACAGGGAGGACCAAAGATCATTTTGTGTTTCACCTTTCTATTCAAGTTAAATGGCAGCACAACAACATTATATGAGGTGATGATGAAGTATTTTCCTAGTGCATGTGTCACAATAAAAAGAGTTGGAATCTGACAATGTAAAATTTTATTTCTTAATTAACCCTGCTGGGTGCTGTCTGTCAGTCATTGCCAAATTTTTGACAAACTAAAATAAAGTTGTTTAATTGTTGAAAATATAGTCAAACCCCATCTGTCTGCTGTCCCCTATAGTTTTCCCAATTTCAAGGACTGTTCTGGTGTATCCTTTTGTGCTCCCCATATCCCAGGATGCATTGCAGTCGACCCTGAAGATTTTTCCACAGTGGTGGACTTAGATGCGGGACCCAGAGTCATAGAAAATGTGACTTTTAATCTAAGTAAAAACCCCGCCTTCGCCCTTCAGTAGCCGGGTTAGGCTCCGGCACCCCCGCAACCCCAAAAGGGAATAAGCGGCCAGAAGATGAATGAATTAATTAATTTTAACATTATTTTGATCTGAAATGTAACAACCCTGTTCCTGGATTGAATTGGTTCAGTTTATGTTTTAATGTGAAACATTTTGGAGAGGGATTAACCCTGTTATCTCTCCCTCTTTTTTTTTACATGTTTTTCCAGGACAATCCTGAAGAAAATAGCTCTGCTGGAAAAGATTTCCCCCTTATAGGCCAAAAAAAACAGTGGGACAACCTAAAAAACTTACAAAGTATGTTGATGTGTGATGAAGAATGTAACATGTTTGTTACATGTTAAATATGCATGTTATAAGAAGGTTTGTATCTTCTTTTTTCAATGGTCTATTATGATCCTTTGTGTTCAGGATTGTAAGTATCCAGCATCAGGAGAAGGTTAGTGGGAAGTCCACTGCTGCTACTGTTGATTTGACCTCATGGATGAGGCATTAGGACAGAGACCTTCCACCAGTCCTCCTGATTTCTTCTATCTGGGAGTAAACTCCACAGATAAGTAGAGCAGTGGGTGAAAGAGAGAAGAGTGAAGAAAGAGAGGAAGGAAGGAGTGACCCACCAGGTGGAAGAAGAAATAGCAACACTAGCTGCGTTTCCATTACACATTTGCCTAAAACTTTATCGAAATTCTAGGAAGTTCGACAAAGACAGTTTTCTCAATGACACTGTTTACATTAAATCATCATTTTGCGATAAAGCACAAACCAACTCGCGCGATAAGTCATTAACAAACAAGGTGATGAATGAGAACATGTATTTTTTTTCTAAAAAAGGAGCATTGCGGTGTCTGGAGAGCGCGTGCCGCGCAGTCTATTGACAGTCTCAGGTGCGCGTGAGAAACCTGTTCAACAGTTTTTTTTTTAATTACCATTCCAGCAAGTAAGCTGCTGGACCTTTTTTTCTGTTTAAAAACACGACGAGGTCCATTTAAGTTTCTGTGCCTGCACTCACGCTTTTCCTCAAACGAGACTTCAGCATCTTCAGGCTCCAAGCTGCAGAAGTGTAGCTGCAGATGAAGCTATGAGAATCTTGGTGATTTTATTATGCAGGAGCTGCACAATTCAGTATGACACTCAACTTATAAAGAGCTGTGAAGCTGTTGTATCTCTCCTGCCACCCGCTGTGCTGCGCTCAGGACCAACACTTCATACAAAGAGGAGCATCTATTTCGAAAAAAGTGTTTCCATTAGAGTTTTGCGAAAAATGTCTGTTTCGAAACTCCCCAAATGCCACCTCCTCTAAGTGCAAAAATCTTTTTTTTTTTCAAAATTGTGGTTTCCAATAGGAGAATTTATCAAAATTCCAATTTGCAAAATTTCAGAGTTAATGTCAACTCGACTAATGATGAGCTTCTAGACCTGATCAGAGAGGACATGAGGCAGAAGAGCAGAGCGCACGAGAGAGGAGGGAGACTTTTGACCAACTTTATAGTCTCCTGGAAAAAAATGCCAACAAATAGCAACATTTGATTTCTGAGAATAAATGAAGTTTATATTTGATGTATTAAAATGTTTGCCTTTTTAATATAAATAAAGGTATAAATCCAACACAGTAATTGTCATTCATTGTAACACTTTGAATTCTAACTATTTACAAAGATGGTCGACATGGATGAGATGCTTCAACTGAGACGCAGGGATGGAACTTTCTGGGTGGTGATTGTAACATCTTGCAGGATGGTCTGCAGAGAGTTTCAGGATGCATCTTCACTGTAGACTGCATCATCCATCTTCACAGTTTGCATGGCTGGCTGTCGACGGATGGAGCATGACCAAAAATGATCCATAAATATCAGATAATGCATGCACTGTCCTAAAACTTTTTTAACAAAAACTCAATTAATTAAATGATTGAATAATTAAAAACCACTTGATTAATTAATTACCTGTTAAAAGTAATCATGGTCAGGTGGTACCTCTCCCAGGGCAGAAACCTCAGCAGGTAGTTGGTCCTGCCAGAGAGCACCGCTGGTGACCTCCAAACCAGCCTCCTCTTCCTCATCCTCACCTCCACATCTTCCTCTGGGGCCTCGGTGTTGTCAGCACAGGAGCAGATATCGTGCAGGATGGCACAAGCTGTGACAACCTGCAATATATAAATTAATAGAAATATATTCCAAATAATATAAAATGCTGCTATGTGTTTGTTCACTTCCGTGAGATACAAAGCTGTGATGCACCTTCAGCACTTGCAGGAAGATGGCTCTGAATCTCGTCTTCATCATTCCAAAAGCACACTCTATAATCAAGCGCGCTTTTGGAATGATGCAGTGACCATCAGGGTCATCAGGAGATTTGATCCTGATGTGGCATCCATTGATGGCACCTGCAGGTTTGAGGAAAAACTCTTTCCCGTGCCAGCTCTGCAAACCCTCGGGACTTCACCTCCAGGTCCTCAGGGGTTTTTGGAAGCTGAAGGTCCTTATGGCGAATGGCCACCACCACCTCAGTGACAGTGGAACGAGACATCCAAACACTCCTGAGATCATCCTGTAGGATACTCTGCTCGCCAACCAGAGGAGAAACACCAGGGTCTCAGTTACATCACCCCACCAATCCTGGTGAAGGAGGTTCAGGAGGACTGCAGGAGAGTTCCTGTTCACTCTGAATCTGGTCCTGGATCTTCACTGTTAATAAACCGTTCCAGGAATGAGAAACTCAGGTTGATTCTGCATTACAGGGTGTAGTCTGCTTAAAAAGAAATACACAATAAATACTTTTTAGTAAAAAAATAAAAAATGTAAAACAAACAAAAATGTGGTTTTAAGTATTCTGTTCTTAGACTGTAAGACATCTGTTATGCGTGGACCAGGCAGAAGTAGGGAGAAATTCAGCCAAAACAAAGAAGCAGCCAACCTCCGACTGTTGTTGCTGAGCAAATCAAATGTATTTGGTTCCCAAAAATCAGGAGGGCTTCTCTTATATACACAGAGACACTTCCTGCAAACATTTCTGCAGCCAATCAGAACACAGGAGGAAAAAGAACACCTGCAAATGATGAGAAATCATATATTCTGAAACAAGACAGGAAAAACAAAGAAATTGTTAAGAAAAAGAATATGCCTTCCAATAAGATAACTTAAATATTTACACTTAACAGTCATGAAAAACACAAAATGAGGAAAACATTCAGCAACATCCTCACAACATCATTATACTTAGGTGAACATGAGAATAACAAAATCCTTAAATACCACTTGTACTGATTTCATATAAGAGTAGGTGAAATTGTTCAAATTAATTTCTGCACTAAAAGAAGTCAGAAGACAAAATAAATATTAAACACTATTGCAGTCTGAATAATAAAATTAAAACAGTATTTACTTACTTTTTTTTTACAATCTTCTTAAGGTAGGTACTTATACTGTGTTGCATTTACTGCTATAACTTGTGAATACAACTTGAATAACCTACAAACCCACAAATTCAGTAATTGTATATTTTACAACCTGTAATGCAGTTGCCAAGTAAAAAAAAATAAATTAAACTAGCTAAAGCTAACATGTAAACAAGTTTGAAGCTTTTTTCTTTCTTTTTTATAGAGTGTTTGTAAACTGTATCTGCATATCGTTTTCTCTTAGCCGGAATAATAGCAAGTTCCTGCGACGGCGATGGATCTAATGATCTGCTCCAACTCCTCCAAAAGTAAAAGTTGAATCAAATAACTCAGAAACATTTCGAGCTTTGTGCTTCACGTTCAACTCACAGTGGCTAAGCTACAGGAAATTAGCCAGCAAATCTACACCAACTTGTATTTTGTTCAATTAAATTATAAAAAGATACAAATAAAGCAAGGCTAGACCGTCCAAATTCACAGCCCTTAACATAGGATCTACCGCTTTATGAAGGACCATCGGCGACCGCGAAGGCCGCGACATCGGAAGGAATTCAGACACAGCTCAAGAGACCAAAACAAACGCTGACGTCACGTCATTGTCAGGATTTGATTGGCTGGATATCGATGTGCTCCTAGATCGACTACTTGCTCTGGTGACACTGTTTGGGCGAAGTTTTTCACTCCGAATTTTTTTATGTTGAATTTCTCACCCATCGAAATTTTAAGTCTCGAAATTAAAAACACATATTTTTTTAAGATAGAAAATATTTTTGGGAGGATAAAATTTTGCTGTTAAAAAAAGGGTTAAAAAAATCTGAAAAAATTCAGAAAAAAATTCAGAGGTTAAAAAACTTCAGAATAAAAATTCAGGGGTTAAAAAAAAATTCAGAAAAAAAATTAGAGGTAAAAAGAAAATTCAGAGTCTGATGGAACAAAAAATCTTCCATAAAGGCATCCCCTTTTTCTTTAAGTGTAATATTCATAGAATCATGTCATCAAATAGCCTTGTATAAATAGATATGAAGTATGTTTTTAAATTAGCTATATAAAAAAGACGTGACACAAATGTGTTTTGTCATGCTGAGTTGAAGCACGATATCAATAAGGTTCTTTATTGGTCAACTATGGTTGTCATTGAGCCTCTTTTAATTGTCCACTTTAAAATAAGCTCTTATGGGGTCAAAGTAGGATCAGCTTAAAGTGAATGGAAAACTAGATTTTAAATAAAGCTTCAAATCTGGACGTTACTACTGCATCAATAGTCGCCGGTCATCTTCCTTTGTGCATTGCTCCCAGCGCTTGGAAAATACATAACATCAGTTTTACAACTCTTGTCATGCTAAACCAAAAAGTCACTAATGTAATCAACTGTGCTTCAGACCACACCCAGAGGAAAAAATGTGTTTCTCCTCTGCAGCACAGTGCAGCATGGATCACCCTCCCGGTGAGGGATAAACAGCCGTAAGCCCCCATGTCTTCCCCGTAACCCTTGTGCTACCCTAGACATGTTTACAATTCAATTCATTTTAAACAACTTTATTTATCCCTGAGGGGGAATTCTATTTTTAGGTGCAGAGAGTGCCTTCAGTCAACATTCAAGTTACACATGACATAGTAGCATAGAGCAGTGTTTCCCAACCCTAGTTCTCAGGGCACACTGTCCGGCATTTTTTTAATCTAACCCTGCTCAAACACACCTGCCTTTGATGACCGTCATTGTCAGGCTTCTGCTGAGCCTGATGATGAGCTGAATCAGGTGTGCATAAGCAGAACAACATGGAAAACATGCAGGACAGTGTGCCCCGAGGACCAGGGATGGGAAACACCGGCATAGAGAGAAGTAATAATAATAATAACAATAAAAAAGAATCTGGTCAGGATGTCACTGCTTGTTCCAAATGATTTTAATTTCCTCAGGAGGTATTGTCTCACTCCACTTTGCTAAGATAGCTTCCGTGTTAAAGGGGAATCTCAGCAGGTCATTAAAGATGGTTCCCAGGTATTTGTACTCACTGACAAATTCTACTGGCTCTCCATGAAGGATCGTGGGGGCTGACTTACACGGGGCTTACTCCGCTAGCGTCAAGGCTTCGTTGCATCGCGGGAGTGGACTAGCTACAGCCGATGGCTTACACTGGCTGCTGCTCCAGCCACATCTCAGCCCAGACAGAGTAGTGCTGGATCTCTATGATCAGCTTCTCGTTGTCCATGGTTATGACTGACAACTCTGTGCTGCAAAGTTTGTTTTATTTTGAAAATATACCGGATGCACTTTAAATTCGCTCGCGTGGTTTCCGGTTTAAGTCGTGAATAGCCCCAACTTCACAGAAAGCGATGACGATCAGCTGCGGCGTCCGTCAAAATTTGAACCGAATGAAACGGATTCGCAGCGACGCAGAGGTCAGTCCGCAGACGCAGGACATGAACGCCTGCAGTGGAAGTTTCTCTCACACTTTTAAAGTTAGGAAAAGACTACGGCGCACGCAACTGAGCCATGACGTTGGCGGTGTAAGCGCGGGGTCAGCCAATTGTTTCTGTCTGGGGGAGAAGGTTACTATCATCTCCTCTGTTTTGTTGATGTTGAGCTCCAGGTGAGAGTTATCGCACCACTCCATGAAGTCCTGTATGGCTAAGCTGTGATGCTGTGATTGGTCAGAAGACAGCGACAGGAGGACAGTGTCATCAGCAAACTTAACAATGTGACAGTTCTGATGGGTTGACCTGCAGTTGTCTGTGTAAAGAATGAACAGCAGAGGAGAAAGAACACAGCCCTGAGGAGAGCCTGTGGATGTGAAAAGGGTGTCAGACAAGTAGTTTTTCACCAATACACTACACTCTATGACCTGTTAGTGAGGAAGTCCAGGATCCATCGAGTGAGCTGGTGGTCGATGTTGAAGCGTGAGATTAGCTTTTTAGAGAGGAGGTGTGGCTGCATGGAATTGAATGCTGATGAGAAGTCTGCAAACAGGAGCCTGACTGAGGTGTTGGGCATCTCCAGATGCTTATGGATGGTATTCAAGATGAAGATCTTTGCATCATCAACCCCTCTGCCTTCCTGGTATTCAAACTGAAGTGGATCCATCAACGGGTTGGTTTGCTTCATGATGTGTTCCTTAATAATCCTCTCCATTGACTTCACAGCCAGGGATCTGAGAGCGGCAGAGAGGACGGCAATCATTCAGGACCTTAGGGTTGCTATTCTTCTCAATGGGGATCACTGTAGAGTGTTTCCATCATGTGGGCACTATGCCACTAGACAGGGAGCTCTGGAACAGATGAAGAAACACCCCCACAAGTTAGATTAAAAGTGAGGTCATCTGGTCATCTGAACAATGATACAGTGAGGGGACAGTATACAATTGCAAAAATTTTCTCCCAAAGTTTGTTACATCAGAAGAGGATGACGCATAAAGAACCATAAACAGACTGTTGTGGAGCGCTTTCACGCGGTAAAATTCACGTCCCAGTATCCAATGAGACAATAAAATTAGGCTCAGTAGTGAAAACTTGAAAAGTCAACTCTAAGCTGAAACTGTATACTGAAGACTGAAGGCACAAAAGGAAATAAACATAAAAATAAAAGTAAAAATCAGTTGCAACAAATAATTACTTTATTATTTGGTAACTGCTTAAGGTTTAATCTTTTTTTTTACAGTCAAGTTCCAAATGTGTACTTTCCAGTTTAAAACTGCTTTTAAATGTGTATTTGTTTGTCTACAAATTTATGTCTTGTTTTTAATTTTTCCATTATATGTACAGTCTTGTTCTTCATTCAGTCTTGGGTGATCTTAATTTGACCCCAAAACGTTTTCTTAGAATTCTTTGTTTATAAATGTATTGGATTTATTTATTTCTATGAAACTGTTTCAAATACATTGCCAAAATTGCACATAGAATAGTTACCTAACAAAATGAGCTAACAAAAATCTAAAATTTAAAGTTAATTTAAAATTTCCAAATCAACAACTCACTCTTAGGGTATATATTCAAACTGGACACATTTGGTTTACTTACAATTAACTAGTTTGTTTACCTCTATAATCCAGAACACATTTTCAGTCTGAATACACCCAAGTGGACCCTGGTCTGAGATCAGGAACCGCTTTTGGACTCATCTTTTGTGATGGATTTGGTTAGTTCCCAATTAGACTAAGTTCTATTTAGCTCTGAGTTTCCTCAGTCTAAATATGCCCGTGCTTGTAGCAAAACAACTGAAACAAAAACGGCTACTGCAGCTGCTCATTATGTGATGTAAACAGTCTAAATACACCCTTAGTTTGTTTCAGTTAAACAAGTATAGCAAAAGGGGCCCTACCTTGAAAATTCAACTTTTTGAGGTTTTAAGTGCATTTTACTGTTCATTCCTCTCTATAAAGAACCGCAAAGTGGTATTTTGATCCATTCATGCATTTAAGAGTATCTATCAATCCATCCATCTTCTTTCGCTCATCCGGAACCGGGTTGCGGGGGCAGCAGTCTATTTAAAGATGCCCAGACTTCCCTCTCCCCGGCCACTTCCTCCAGCTCCTCTGTGGGGACCCCGAGGTGTTCCCAGACCAGTCAAAAGAGTTTAAGAGTAATCCTCTAAAAACCTGCACTGTCTGATGCAGCCCCTCCCATACCCACGAAAACGAGCGGGTGGAAACGTGCTGACGTAAGATCAAGTTTAATTGCTTCTTCCAGGAAGAATCTTTGCTGCAAGCTTTGCCCCCAGACTAAAATGAAAGCACACCCACTTTCTTTGCGGAGCTGTGGTGCCGAGGTAGTTATCCACTGCCGCCAGAATCTGTCTCCTGCCCTGGCAGAGGATAACTACCTTCCTCTTCCATTCTCTGGGACATCTTTCGAGGTGGTCTCGCTTCGTTTCCAGTTGGACTAAACTTCAGTTCACTCTGAGATTCCTCAGTCTGAATACGAAACGAACCGAGAGTGGAACAACTGAACCAAAACGGCCACCGTACCCGACAGTCATGTGATGTAAACACGTTAGAAATGAGGCGATCTGTGAGCTGCGGACAAATGTAGAATATTAGATTATCATGTTAGCCAAAAGGAAATAATTGATCCAACTGTTTACTTGTTAAAATGTATATTTTAACACCACTGATAAACATATAACTCTCTTTTCTGTGTCTCGTTACGCGGCACGTGCGCGGCTGCTGCCGTGACGCCATCTTAAAGCTCTATTGCAGTTCCAACAGAATTCTCTTAAAAAGAACGTCACAACACCACAACGATAAGACACAGAAACTCATTCAAATGTTTTTGGATGAATTCATGCTCAATAAAACAACTTTTAACGTGATCCACATTGATCCTACCGACAATCTACACGTCACAAACTCTTAATAGCGTGTGTAGCTGTAGCGTCTCCACTAACCATCATGCAGGATTCCTCCGCGGTACCAAAGCTGCAGTAAAAGTGTTCAATGTGGCCTTCATACAGACGCTCAAGATCCATCAGCACCACTGCTCCACCGCAGCGCATCCATCTCTCTCTTTTGTTTTGACCCACCCCCATAGCTGCTGGCCAATGACTGAAGAGATCTTTAGTCACATGGTTTTGTTTACTTAGTCTGGTGACGCAGAGGAGGCTCGGGGAGGCAGGCTCAAGGATGATGTCATGAAATGGGCGGGACCGACAAGGAGCGAAAGAAATCTAGTCGTTTTACTTCGGTGTATTAAAACAGTCCTCAAAAATGACTCGTATTTCATAAATAATTTGTTTTTTAGTGTTCTAAAGGTAATATATGATCATATATATGGATATAGTTTACTCTGAAAGGCTGAAGAAAAGCATGGTAGGGCCCCTTAAAGACAGATGCTGGATAAACAAACTAACAGTGTTCCTGAAGCACAGACAGTGGCTCATGAATGGCAGAAAATGAACCAAAATAATCATCATAATAAAAAGCAAAATATGAGGACTGAGATTTCTTTATGAGCTACAGAGTTTTGGAAGAAAATGTCTTTTTAATCGCAACTGTTGTTTTTCTTTACAGCTAAACAGAACCATTTTCTTGCACAAAAATCAGCAGGTTATGTGCTCTTTCTGCAGATCAACTGTGTTGTCATGCGAGGTCTAAACGAAGATGAGCTGCTAGATTTTGTCAGGCTCACAGAGAAAAAACCACTGGAAGTGCGATTCATTGAGTACATGCCATTTGATGGTAAGTGTTTACGATCCATAATTTTAGTTAGCGCTTTTTCTTTTTTAAGCTGCTTATCCAACTCTCTATCCTATGCATTTTTCTCACTCACACTAACCACCCTCATGCATTATTGGTTTGATGGGGTTTCCTGAGAAAGCAAATTTTCATAGGAATTCTGCAAAATGTACAAGCATCAGATCTAGCACTGTAATTCTCTACAGTATGCTGGTCACATCTAACTTTTTTTTTTTTTTTTTTTAGTAGTTTATTTGACAGGGACAATGTGCAAAAACATTAAAGATGCTTTACACCAGATTATAGCTGAAGCTAGTTTCCATCTGTAGTCCCCAAACAAGTATAAATCAATACAATACAAACTTCAATATAAATGTAAACAATCATTCAATACCGACTCACACATTAAACTTTTCCACAAACAACTGATTACATAATAAAATGTTACAATCAAATCTAACAAAAGCCATATAACTGCCTGCATTCAAAAGGTAAGCAGTCATTCAAGTACTCACTCCTACTTTAAACACATCAATTTTTGACTGGTTACACAATAATACAAAAATAAAAAATAATAAAAATAAAAATACAATAAAATTATACAATAAAATCTAACTAAAACGATATCTGACGATAACTGACTGGCAACTTGAAAGTCCAAGAGGGTGACCTTTTTCAAAATGGCCACCAGAAGGACCATTTGAAGCCAAGTGTCATGTTGCTAAGGAATGCAGGTCTTCATGTCTGGGTTCTTAAGATCATCCAAAGATTCTCCCTGGAGTTGCGTCTTGATGACGGGAGCTTTTAGTGCTACATCACTCTCACCCAGTTTGACGACTCTGTCCCAGTTCTGTGGCAGTAGAAAGACACTGCTGTGTCTGTACCAAGTCGAGGGGGCTTTCTTTATATCAGGGGTCCCCAAACTGTTTCTTGTTAGGGCTGCATAAATGTTTTCTTCTCTGAAAGGGGGTTGGGGTCAGAAAACATCTAACCATTGGGGCGGTACTCTCATCATCTTCAAGCAACTTAAAACTTGAATTATCACAGAATTATGGCAAAAACAGTAGTAACTCTGCAAAAAAAAAACAAGCGGCAAATTACAATGACATCACAAAGGACATTCAAGCTATGCTGTCTCCTCTCATGAAGTTTGTGGAAGGGATCTGACGACTCCAGCTCAGAATGAGCAACAAGACAAGCATTCTGGAAAAAAGGCATGGAATAACAAGCAAGGGTGAAAAATGTAATTCTTACTAGATTACAGATCAAACCCCAGGCGAGTGCTAGTGCAGCTGCAGCTAATGCTTGCAGATACACTAGCAGAACCACTGCTATCAACTTTTCAAATCCTGGAGAGAGTGCGGAAAGTCAAGTTGAATCATCTCTCAAGTCTAAAGGGATTTCCATGGATCTAAATACCATCGAGATCTACCATCCACTTCCCAGGAGAAAGGAGAGTGAAAAACCAACGATCAAAACCAGGTTTGTGAATCAAAAACACAAACTAACTCTGGTGAAGCAAGATAAAATCTGAAAAGATCTGCTATTTGACCCGATCCGAATACTCCCCTTCTCCCTTTCCCTTAGCCCTCCCCCTTGATTTGAAGTGGCAGTTGAAGTCAAAGTCCTGTCCAGATTATTATTTTTTAAGTTTCACACTTTAAACAGAGGGATCCAAAATCCACTATCATGAGAGTAAACCTTGTCACGCTAAGAAGCTCTTTACTTTGCTTTGGTACACTCTGAACCACAGAAGTTTACATTTAAATGTAAGTAATGACTTTATGTTGTAGCGTGACCTTTTTAAAGTTATAAAACCGCTGTTGTTATGTATATTCAAGCACTGGGAGCTCCGCGCTAATGCTAGTAGACCGGTGACAGTCTACTAGCATTGATGACGTCATCGAACAAAAGTCACGTCCGAAATTTTACACACTATTTTTTCAACACCCTCCGTTTGGAGCAAGCACGGAGGGATAAACGAAGGGGCAGGGCTAAGGGGAAGGGAGAAGGGGAGAATTCGGATCTGGCCTTTATCTGAATGAGCCTCTGACCAGAAGGAATGCTGAAATTGCTTAACATGGCAGGATGCTCAAGAACCATCCGGAAATTCAAAACACACGTAAGAAATTTCAAGATCTACGTTGAACCACTCATTCCGCCGGACTGGTCCAAAGACTTTGAGAAGTGTTTGATCATGAATGTGTAAGCAAACAAATGCAATAATAAAGAGAAGAGTCAAATATCATTTCAAGAAAATCATGGCAACTGGCATCTACCACCATCTCTAAAAGTCATCTGTGACCCTGATATTCAGCAGAGTGCTGACCCACAGACAACTTAATCTCATCTTATTCACCAGCACTAATACAGACTGCAGAAGAAAATGGACCTTAACAGAGACTGTCAGAAGACATTACTGCAAAGAAAACTTTATAAACTTTGTTAAAGGACAGCTGTCAATCAGGCAGCAGAAGCAAGAATACCAACCTTGGACAGTTGACAGAATATGTACCTTTTTTCCCCAGCATTACCATGTAATTATAAGAGTAAAATTGCTTAATCAGTTATTTAAGATGGTTAAGGTGATTGGTCTCTAAACAAATCACTCGACTTGGTTTCCAAAATGTGATTATATTCATGATTTTTCTAACAAAAAAAAACATGATTTTTCTAAAGAAAAATAATCTGCACATATTTTAGATTTTTTTTACATACTTGAGCTACTTTTGCTGTGATGATTTTAAAATACTGATATGTCTATCTACATAATCATTATCCCCTTTAACTTTGTAATGTGATCTATTAACACTGAAGGATTGTTGATGACCTTTATCTGTGTTGGTAAAGTATATATATCTGATCAGAAGTTAAGAACCTGATAATGATTAATGTAAAAAAATTGGTAAGGTAGAGCAGGGATTGGACTATCTCTTCCTCCAACTCCCTTTCAAGTATGTTTGATATGTCTTTGTATGGATCTTAACATCTGTTGATTGTATTGTTTATGCATTATTCTTGCTTTGATTGCTTGAAATAAAAACTTAATTCACTCATCCATTCATTCATAATCCTTTCAGTGCTATTAACTACACTATTTTTTTAATTAAAAAATAACCAACTCCCTCTCTCCGTGATCTTTAAAGAGAAAAGTCAGTAAAAGTGATACAAATGAATTTTAAAATAGAACCAATGAATAGGCTTTCCTCTCATTGTCATAGTCTTTTTAAAGACTTTGCAAGGCTGCAACTCGTCTTCTGACAGTTTGCGCTAAACTTCACACATAAAAATAACCAGCTGCACTGTGTCCTGTACGTCTGTCCTCACATGACGTGATAATGAAAAAAAGTCGGATTCTTTTGTATTCTGCTGCTGCTGGTAATATATATGCAATACCTTTTTCTCCAGTACAGTTTTCCCTCGTTTTTTACAGAAGTTACTTTCTATTAAAAAAAAAAAAAAAAAAAAAATTGTTGGATTTAATCTGTCTGATAAAATTACAGGTGTTTTAAGGCTGTAAAACTCCTCATTACACTTCCTCCACTTTTCTCACACAGACATGAACATTCTCAAAATTGTGTCTGTTCTTCTAACTCTCATAGTTAAAACCCTTTATAGAAAAGTAAGTCCAGGTCTATAGAATGAAAACGGGGATCTGAGCGATGAGAGCTGTTTCTGTCTTTACATGAGACACAAAGGAAATTGATTGACATGATCTCCAGCCAATCAGGACACGGAACAGGGCGCGCAGTTTGAAAAAACTAAAACAGCAGAAACTTGAATATTTTTAGGAAAATCTTGAGTTCAAGAATTTAATAGTGTTTGGTTTTTTTTTCTCATAAAATAGATCTCAGTGGACACATTTTTTATGTGATGTGTGCTTGGAAGTCTCTTTTATTAGATACTGTATATTTGTTATGTAACTCTCCAAAAAAGAAATTATGAGCTTTAATCTTGTTGTTCTGGCCTGTTTTTGTATTTCTTTTTTTTTTTTTGCTTTTAACTTTTTGTGTTTTTTTGCTTTTGTATTCTTTGGCTACAAACACACCATTCTGTCTCTTCAACAAACAATTGTCTAATTTCCAGCGACATCTTGTTGCGGTCATTTTTAACTTTGATCTCATCCAATGTAAAAGTTATGTTTGTGATTAACGTGATTGAACTTGCTTTGATTTTACATCAGGTGACTTTTCTGACAAACCCTCTGCTATTACCTAGTCTTGAGAGGACAAAAAACCCTAAAAAACACTGTGAGTTTAATATAGTTACCCTATATCTTCCAATTGTGGCCCGTCTCTAATGGACGCAGGTCTCCAACAAACGCTGGGTCTACTAACAGGTGTTCATTGTTTTGGACGCTGATTTCTAATAGTGGCTGGGCTCATTTATACATTTAATTAGAACAGGAGATTAGAATAAACAGAAGTGATAAAAAAAAGCAAAGATCTAGATAGAAAGTGTTATTTTAAACAAGTTTTATTTATTTTTTGTCAACATTCTTGTTAAGTCTAGCAGTAATATAAACAAAAAAGCAAAAAGCATAAAAAATCATTGTTTTTTGGATCATTTAACTATAAAACCTGAAAAAGTTCTCCACAGTTTTTCTATCCTGAAACTTATTATTTTATAAGTAAGGGGACTTTTGATAGAGAGATCAATAACGATTCAAAGAGAACAGAAACGCTCACAGCCAGTGCTAATCTGAATATAATACAATGTTCTCATCATTTCAATTAATCTTTAAATGTACATTTGGTGGTGTCAAATTTTACTAAAAATTGAACCCATTAGCCATCACCATTCTGTCTGTGATGGAGTAAACGCAGGGGCTACTATTGGAAGACATACAGTATTTCAAACCATAGGTAATGCTTATTCTTTTGTCTGTAGGTAACAAGTGGAACTTCAAGAAGATGGTAAGTTACCAGGAGATACTGGATCACATAAAGCAGCAGTGGCCCAACCTGGAAATGATTCAAACTGGATGCGCAAATACTGCAAAGGTCCCTAATGATTCCTTCCTCTTAAATACGCTGAGACATAAAAACATCCAAGTCTGATACATTAAAAATGTTATGATTTTCTCATATTTGTACGGTTTCTTTAATTATTAATGGACTGTATAGTAGCCTCAAAAAAATTACCATTAGATTACTTTGTTTTGTAACAGATGTTTAAAGTACCAGGCTTTGAAGGTCATCTGGGCTTCATTACCTCCATGTCAGAACATTTTTGTGGCTCCTGCAATCGTTTGCGAATCACTGCTGATGGAAACCTGAAGGTAAAACTCACACACATGAATACTTAGTGCACAGTTTAGGCTTTCAGCTTTGATCATAAAAAAATGTTGTCTGAAATTGATTAATAGTTTGTTTGAAAAAAATCCACAAAAAAGTCTTCAAGTTTCAGGCTCCTTTTTACTGCTCTCTGCCTTCTCAGGTATGTTTGTTTGGAAACTCTGAATTCTCTCTCAGAGACGCACTGCGCTCTGGAGCATCTGATGAGGAGTTGCTGCAAGTGATTGGTGCTGCTGTGGGCAGGAAGAAGAAAGAGCATGCAGGTGAAATGATGATAAAAAAACTGCAGAGTGATCAGAACAGCCCCAAACACCCCCAGCCTTGAAGACTTGGTCAACGCTCTTTAACTCAGCAGAGCTGAGATCATTTTCAGGGACTCCTGCCACCCTCACAGCCCCCTGTTTTAATTATTACCATCAGCTCGGTGCTATAGTCAGTGCAGAGTCTGAACTAGCAGACTCAGTAATAGTTTTTTTTAGGGAAATTAAAGCTGTAAACTATTGCCTCCTTCAGCCAGTTTTTTATTTTCATCTCAGATTTTTAAATTCTGTTATTTAGAAAGTATTTTACTGATTGGTTTTGTTTTACTGATAATTAATGGTTTGTATTGTTATTTATTTTCTTCCTGTGCATGTATTTGCATTAAAGCATCAAGTGTTGGACAACTGCCAATGTCAGTGTTGTAAAAAAAAAAACAATAAATTATTATTTTTCATTTTATATCCTTTCTAGGCATGTTCAAAATCTCCCAGATGATGAACCGACCAATGATCCTTATTGGTGGGTAACTCAGCTGTACGTACCAAACTGGAGGACTCTGTCCTGCACTGCTTAACATTATGCTATATAGAAACAAATGCGTTTTTTCTAATCAGTTTTTGTTTATCTACAGTAACATCCAAAAGGTTGCTGCCACTGGCCCAGCGCACTGAGAAATCTCTCCTCAATCTTTTCCATTGTAAAAATGACACATTTCTGTTCGTGTCAGCTCCCCCCTCTCATGTATGCTACTTGGTCAGGGGAGAAAATCTTAGTAAAGAGGCCTTTTTCCCCCTTCCTGACTGTAGTACTTTAATTCATCCAGCCCTTGAGATCTGTTCAATAACCTGTAGGAGTGGAAGATCTGATCCATTTTTGAGAGAAGAAAACCTCACCATGACTAACAGTCTCTGCAGTGAATCATCTAACTCCTTCCAGTTTGGTCCTGGTGTCATTTCCACTGACTGTCACTCTAAGACTAAAAGAGTTAAGACCAATGCAAATAAACTGAACTGCTGCTTACTCAGGAACTTAGGACTCCCCATCTCTCACACAATCCTAATGACTGCCAAACTCAATTTTACACACTACAGGGTAAGATTGTTGCACAATCAAAGCTTCAAGAGGGGAAATGAGACTCCGAACCCTCACCGTGAGGCTGAAACTAATTTAACACACACAGATGCTCAAGGCCGAGCTTGCATGGTGGATGTTGGGGGGAAAACACCAACATGTCGAACAGCCACAGCCTGTGCCACAGTTTTATTGGGCCCGACTGCTTTCCGCTTACTTCAAGACAACCAGCTGGTTAAAGGAGATGCCCTGACTGTGGCACAGCTGGCAGGCATCATGGCTTCAAAACAAACATCCACACTTATCCCACTTTGTCACCCTCTTTCTTTGGACCATGTTTCTGTCACTTTTGAACTTGATGGGCTTAACAATGCTGCCATCATCACAGCAACATGTTTGACAACAAGTAAAACAGGTGTGGAGATGGAGGCGCTGACCTCTGTGTCTGTGGCAGCACTAACTGTGTATGACATGTGCAAAGCAGTAACACATGATATTGTCATCACAGATATAAAGCTGGTTAGTAAAACAGGGGGGAAGATGGATTTCCGTAGAAGAATTCAAGGAACCTTAAACTAATACATTTTTTTTGTAATGGAATTTGCATTTTTTTGTGTTTAAGTGTCATGTTTAAGATTTAATTTGGCTTTAATAACCAATTCTTCAGCAGTTTTTTTTATTATGTTAAGAATCATGTGTTAAGAATTTCCTAAGAAACCCTTAGGTAACACATTGTTGTACATTTTGATGTTTTCTCTTAATGTCTCTTAGTAGTCATGTTATTATTATACGCACCCTCCTTTGTTTTCCTTCTGCACCTTCTTATTTTTACCTGTGTTTTCTTCTTGAAAAACAAGGGCTGAGCTACAGGGGGCAAAAAACTTTTCCTCCCCACTTGCCTTTCCAATTTTTGAGTCACTTTTATTTTGATTTTTGACAAAGAATAAGAAATCTTCTTTAGGCTATAGTAAAAGCACTTTGTTTTGTTATAAATAACAATAATAAAACTCTTCAAAATACATGGTTTTGATTCTTTTATTTGCAATGACTTTCCACTCAGCTGTTCTCATTAGCCCTTTTCCAAAGTCTTCTGCCCCTCTCCTGCCCCCTAATATACAATGTTCTAGCTCCACCACTGCTCACGCTTTTTTTTCAAGTTGGTCCATATAACTAGCAAAAATGCAGGATAAATCTATACCCAAGCTTTGTTGATATTTTCCTCAATGCAACATGAAGTTTTATAGATTAACGCTCCTTAACAATTTCTGCGCTCTAGAGCAGTTGTCGTGTTTTTTCTTTTTTTTAACAACTGATGATTGGCTACTGTTATACGGTTCTGTCAAAATTAGATGGGATGGTTTCTAAAGAAAAAAAAATCTAGTGTAAAGCTAGATTAAATTTGACTGCACTTTGGAGAAAGAGCCACCGTACAGTAGCAAGAGAAGTTGCTACTGTTCATTTAAAATCATTTAAATTGTAAAATCTTTACCTATAAACAAATGTTAAAGAGCACAAATGCACCATAAAAAGTCATTACAATTTTAAAAGTTGTAGAAGTTAACACAATAGTAAACAATATAGAGCAGGGAGTTAAAGGTCCACACTTGTTAGGACCATTGACTGTATGGTTAGAGGAAATGAAACAGGCCCAGCAGTGATGTAGGCAGAGCGTTTCAAATAAAATCAGAACTTCAGGATTGAATCCTAACCCTAGGGTGTCGATCCATCTATTTTCTAAACCTGTTTTGTCCCTTTCGAGATCAACGGAGCCCGACACTCCTGGCAGGAAACACCTGGACAGGTCACCCGTCCGTCGCAGGGCCTCAATCACACACTCATACACACTCACATTCACACCTCGGGACAATTCAGAGTCACCAATTCACCATAAAAGTGCTAACCACTGCATTAACATGCAGCCCCCAAAACAACGTAAATCATACCTGATGATCCAATCCTGCATTTTAATGAATTCATTAAATTAAATTTAAACTTTGGATTAACTCCTGCATCAATTTCATCCAGAAAATGAGGATTTTGTGGTACCAGCCCAGAGCATGATCTGAGGCTGATCTGGTGTTTGTTTCTTCTTTAACCCTTCCGCTCTCTTTGGGGTCCAGATGACTGCAACCACATATTGATGTGTGATTCCTTCCATGACAAAGGTGGACATAATTTTATGTCTGCCATGACATTAGTAAAACTCAAAAATCAATGATAAAAAAAAGTTAATTTCTCCCCCAAACTATCAGAACTGGTGCAGCTAAATTACACCCCATTGCTGAAAGCATTCAGAATTATCTAACCCGGTGGGTCAACCTGCCCCTGTCGCTCATGGGCAAGGTAGCCACAATAAAAATGAACATTTTGCCAAAATGATTTCAATGATTCCTAAACAACCTCCACTAATTAACCAGTAATGATGCGCCTGCTCGAGCGTGGCTGCATGTCCGTTGCTCTGCTGTATGGAGGCCAAGGAGGAGTACCGGAGAAAACTGGAGACAAAGCTGAAGGACAACAACATGCGGGAAGTCTGGCATAGCATGAGAGCTATGACTGGCTGTAGCAAAAAGGATGACAACGTGGTGGATGAGGGGTTGAACAGAGCGGAGGAACTTAACAACTTCTTCAACCCGTTCAGCAACCATCAATCTGCCTGTCCCCCACCCCCGCAGGTTTCCTCCGAGGTTCCTGACCGCCTGTGCTCAGTTACGCCCTCTCCTCCCCATTCTCCCTCCCCTTCACCTGCCACCAGCCATCACCCTCCTACTATCACTGCAGACCAGGTGAGCGGACGGCTGAGGCGGCTCCACTCCAGGAAGGCAGCGGGTCCTGACCGGGTGTGCCCGCGGCTACTGAAGGCCTGTGCTGCTGAGCTGGGAGAACCCCTCCAGCAAGTGTTTAACTGGAGCCTGCGGCTGGGGAAGGTTCGATCACGCTGGAAAACTTCCTGCATTGTTCCTGTGCCCAAGAAGAGTCACCCCAGTGAGCTGAACGACTACAGGCCGGTCGCCCTCACCTCACTCGTCATGAAGACGCTGGAGCGGCTGGTCTTGCAGCAGCTGCGACCACAGGAACAGAAGGACAGGGACCCTCTCCAGTTCGCCTACCAACCAAAGCTGGGGGTAGAGGATGCTGTCCTCTATCTTTTACATCGATCCCTGTCCTACCTGGATGTGAGGGGTTGTGTGGTGAGGATGCTGTTTTTTGACTTCTCCTGCGCGTTTAACACTATCCAACCCCTCCTGCTCCAGCAGAAGCTCCTATCCCAGGCTGTTGACCCCCACCTGGTGAACTGGATTACGGATTATCTGACCAACAGGCCACAGTTCGTCAGGATGGGGAGGTCCAGTTCTCCCATGCTGATCAGCAGCACGGGCGCCCCACAGGGCACTGTGCTCTCACCTCTCCTCTTCACCCTCTACACCCATGACTTTCAGTACAATTCCAGTACATGCCACATACAAAAGTTTTCAGATGACACTGTTATTGTTGCATGTATCAAGGGGGGTGAGGAGGGACTCATACAAGTACCTTGGAGTGGTTTTAGACAACAAACTGAACTGGTCGGCTAACATGAACAGTGTTTACAAGAAAGGGCAGAGAGGGATGTACTTTTTAAGGAGACTCGCCTCTTTTAACGTCTGTTCTGAACTTCTTTTAACCTTCTGTCAGTCTATTGTTTTTAGTGTCCTCTTTTATGCTGTGGTGTGCTGGGGGGGAAGCGCCAACAAGAAGGACACAAAGAAACTGGATGGCCTGATCAGAAAGGCAGGTCGTGTTTTGGGGCTGGGTCTGGACCCAGTGGAGTCGGTGCTGGAGCGAAGGACGGAGCTGAAGCTGAAAAACATCCTGATGAACACCAGCCACCCTCTGCACTCTGTGTTCTCTGCTCAGCGGAGCTACCTCTGCAGCAGCAGCCCCCTCCGCTCTCTGCCCAGCTCCACTGAGAGACTCAGGAGGTCCTTTGTGCCCAGTGCAATAAGATTCCACAATGCTGCTGGGAAGGGTGGGATTAGACGAGGACACTGAATATGAGGATTTTACTACGTTTTATTTTATCTCTGAATTTTTATCTGATTTTAAGATTTTAACCTTAACAGCCTGGTGGGATTTTCTCAAAGTGTCCATGTCCTCAGTCGTACCGTGTAAAATGACACCCATCTGGAACAACCCAGACATCCTAATAAATAAAAAGATGTTACACTTCCCAGCTTGGCAAGCAGGGGGCGTAACACTATTAGAGCACTTAATTATTGATAGAAGATTTATAACACCCCAGGAACTACAAAATAAACATGGAATAAATCACTTCTCGGAATACCAGCAACTGAAATCTATAATTACTAAAAAAGTTAAATGCATTTGTAACCCACATAAAAAATTAACAGCTCGCATGGGAAATACAAAACAGGTCAAAACTACCTTTAAAAGACTAACAGTTCCTGTTGTGGGACAAAGAGGGGCTGAGGAAAATAAGCAATGTCCCTCAGATAAAGTAAATGAACACAAACCCAGAACTAAACCCAAAAGAGTGGGCACCAGAAACTGTCAAACCGTGTACACATTCCACTGAACAACATTCAAAGTGCAGTCAAATTTTTGAACTCCCCAAAAGATTGATCGGCCTCAAAAGTACAGCTCATGTCACCATAAATGAAGAGAATGTGAACTGCCTCCTTGACTCAGGTTCCCAAGTAACTACTGTGCCTGAGTCGTTTTCCAAGCAGCATCTTTCAGATCAGAAACCCTGAAAGCATTGTTCGACATTTACTCAGAGACTGAAATAAATCACTGTAAGCCCCTCCCATATGGCTACAATGTAGTTTTCAAAGCCATTGAGCTAAGACGGAAGAAGGCAAGCAACAACCACCAAGGAGTTGTGAAAATGCGAGGAAAGAGCCCCGAAGTTATTCCAGCTGGTGGAACTGTGGTGATAGAAGGAGTCGCTCTGGCCAGTGGTCTGCAAGAGGAGAAGTCGGTGGTCATCAAGTATCCGTCGTCATCCCCCTTGCCAGGAGGGCTGCTAATAAAAGCTGGGTTAATAACTTTCCCTGAACTACGGCCTCATAAGCTGCCGGTTGTCATAACCAATGAGTCTAACCATGACATCGTCATCCCTGGAAGGTGCACTATTGCAGAAATTAGTGCCTATCAGACTATCCTGCTAAAAGAGCACAGTATAATCAGTCAAAAAGAGACCGAAAGAAAATTAGTCATCCCAACCACCCACACTGAGCTTCAACTTTGGTGACTCCTCAGTTCCACTGGAGTGGAAAGAGCGCATCACAAAGCAGCTAAACAACATGTCTGATGTGTTTGCACACCATGACCTGGATTTTGGGCAAACTGATAAGGTCAACCATCACGTAAACCTTTCAGATCAAACCCCTTTCAAGCTCCGTAGCCGGCCGATACATCCACAGGACATTGAAGCTGTGCTCAAACACATCCAGGAGCTTCTCAATGCAGGAGTCATCAGGGAGTCAGAATCCCCATTTGCTTCACCTATAGTGGTTGTCCAGAAAAGGAACGGCCAAGTCAGGTTGTGCATCGATTATAGGCGTCTGAACTCTCAAACTATAAAAGATGCATACAACCTTCCCAAACTTGAGGACACATTCTCGGCCTTAAATGGTTCCCAGTGGTTCTTGGTCCTAGACCTGAAATTGGGGTACTACCAGATTGAGGTCGATGAAGCAGATAAACCAAAGACAGCCTTTGTGTGTCCTCTCGGGTTCTGGGAGTTTAACCGGATGCCTCAAGGTGTGACTAATGCCCCCAGTACCTTCCAAAGATTGATGGAAAAGTGCATGGGGGATATGCATTTGCGGGACGTGCTGGTTTTCCTTGATGATATCATAGTATTCTCAGGAACACTTGAGAAGCATGAAGAGAGACTCCTCAGGGTGCTCCAACGTCTCAAAGATTATGGCTTGAAGCTATCCCCAGAAAAATGTGTTTTCTTTCAGAC
>NW_023416885.1:277011-282625 GCF_002922805.2 Oryzias melastigma | reverse complement strand
TTTAACTATTGTTTATATTTTGAAGCCCAATGAGGCAAATCTCTTTGTGATTTTGGGCTATATAAATAAAATTGAATTGAATTGAATAGACAGGGTGTTGAGACTGACCCCGAGAAGATCTCAGCTCTGAAGACATGGCCTGTCCCCCAGACTATACGAGAGTTCAAATCATTTCTCGGATTTTCCGGGTATTACAGGAGGTTTGTGAAGGGTTACTCAAACATCGTAAAACCCCTTCACAACCTAACCTCAGGCTACCCACCGCTCCACAAGAAATCAAGAGCAAAACAAGCCAAAGGAGAAAAAACAGATCAACACCATGACCCAAAGAGCCCTTTTGGGAAGCGTTGGACACCCACATGCCAGCAAGCCTTCGACACTGTCATCCAGAGCCTGACTACTGCACCAATTTTAGCTTTCGCTGACCCCCAGAAACCGTACATACTACACACAGATGCCAGTACCACCGGACTTGGTGCGGTTTTGTACCAAGAACAAGAGGGTCAACTCAGAGCCATAGGCTATGCTAGCAGAGGGCTGTCACAGAGCGAGAGTCATTACCCAGCACACAAATTGGAATTCTTAGCACTCAAGTGGTCAGTGACAGAAAAATTCAGTGATTATCTCTATGGGAACCATTTCTCAGTTGTAACTGATAGCAATCTGCTAACATATATTCTGACCACTAGCTATAGATGGCTTGCTGCGCTATCTACGTTTTCATTCAAGCTTCTCTATCGTCCTGGAAAGCAGAACGGAGATGCAGATGGACTTTCTCGGAGACCACATGGGGTGTTAATGGATGATCTGAAGTCGCAGAAGGAGAAAGAACGCATCCAACAGTTCACACAAGATCTCCTCTCTGATCCAGAAAACATTAATGCACTAGGTCAGTTGGTTGTGAAAGCGATCTGTGAGAGGCAGCTCACTTACGGTATCAGTCCAGATGGCAGGGAAGAAGACGATGCAAACTGTGTTGCCTTGGTAGAGATTCTAACCATGTCCCCCACTGCAGTACCTGACAGCTATGGACAAGAGGACCAGTGTGGGGCCCTGCCAACCATCCCTCATCTGACGGAGACAGAGCTAGCAGATGCTCAAAGGGCTGATCAGTGTATCAAACATGTTATTGCTCAGATTGAACATGGGGACATGCCACCTCCCACATTACGCACTCAGCATCCGGACCTGCCACTCTTGCTTCGGGAATTAAACCGGCTTGAGCTCCATGATAACATCTTGTACAGACGACGCCAGGTTGGAGCCCGGGCAACCTACCAACTAGTACTACCAGCCAGGTTTTGTGATACAGTCCTCACCAGCTTACATGACCACATGGGTCACATGGGAGTCGATCGAACGCTGGACCTTGTAAGGACCAGATTCTATTGGCCAAGGATGGTCGCAGATGTGGAGAAGAAAGTAAAGACCTGTAGCAGGTGCATACGCACGAAGGCTCGACCAGAGAAGGCTGCCCCTTTGGTCAATATCAGCACCACTCGACCCCTTGAACTCCTTTGCATGGACTTCTTGTCATTAGAACCTGACAAAAGTGGAACCAAAGACATACTGGTGATCACAGACCACTTTACTAAGTTCGCAGTTGCCATTCCAACGCCCAACCAAAAGGCTCGAACTGTAGCAAAGTGTATGTGGGAAAACTTCATGGTGCACTATGGTATCCCAGAAAAGTTGCATAGTGACCAGGGTCCAGACTTTGAGTCTCGAACAATCGCTCTGTCAAGTAGCGGGTATCCACAAAGTTAGGACAACCCCTTATCACCCACGGGGCAATCCTGTGGAAAGATTTAATCGCACCCTGCTTGACATGCTAGGCACTCTTAAAGACCAAGACAAGTCCTGTTGGCGGGAGCATGTAAGACCTCTGGTCCATGCTTATAATTGTACGAGAAATGATGTGACGGGATTCACTCCATATGAGCTGATGTTCAGGCGTCAACCGTGTCTGCCAGTTGATCTCGCTTTCAAGTTGCCAGTACAAGAAAACCAGTCCCCATCTCACTCAGACTAATGTGAAAAACCTTAAATTCCGTCTCAAAGAAAGCTATAAGATAGCTATGGAAAAAGCTGCAAAAACAGCTCAAAAGAACAAAGCAAGATACGACAGACATGTCATCACCTCAGATCTAGAAGAAGGGGACCGGGTTCTGGTCAGAAATGTTCGTCTTCGAGGCAAACATAAGATCTCTGACAAGTGGGAACAGACTGTCCATGTGGTGGTGAAAAGAGCAGGAACCCTCCCAGTGTACACAGTGAAACCAGAGAACAAAGACGGTTCTCTACGGACACTGCATAGAGACTTGTTACTTCCCTGTGGTTACTTATCTGAGGAGGGGACCCCTGAGCCTGTGAAAAACCCAGCGCCACGTAGGCCAAGGACTCGTACAACAACTCCTGTTGAAGATGATTCTTCAGATGAAGAAGAGAGTATCCTCATCCCAGTTTATTTTGACCCGACCGTAACCAGAGCCTCTCATGATCCTGAACAGTCTACTCCATCACTGACTGATGGCCATGGTGTTGACGGTGGTAAACCTTCTGGTGTTTCCCCAATAGAGAGCCCTATACCTACTCGTGACGTTAACATTAACAGCTCATCGGCTGGTGACAACTTACCAGATCTTGACAAACAATCTGATTTTGACAACTTACCTGAGATGACCCACAGTGCTTCGGATGAGCCACCTGATCCTGACAACTTACCTGGAATGTTCAATGGTGTTTTAGAAGATCCTCTGGTTGCTGTTGAACCTAACTCTCATCAGGGTGACACTGAGTACTTACCTGTTGAGATGGTCCCTCTAACTGACCAAACAGATGACAGATCTTTAACTGAACATGGCGTACAAGTGGATGAGCAGTCTGATCTCCACCACGTACAGACCCCAATCTCACCCAATGTGCTGCTCAGCAAGGAAAATCATTGGGTTGATAGCCCTAAGCAAGAAGAGGGAAAAGAACCAAGTGAGATTAGAGGAGATGATGTGAAGATTCAGAAAAGCACATCAGAAGAAACTGGAGAGCCCCTAAGGAGATCTGAAAGGACTCGTGAACCTCCTAAACGGTTGGATTACACCGAGTTGGGGACTCCCCTGATCACAGCCGTGAAGTCCTTGTTCCATGGGCTATCCACAGTTTGGGCCGACATCATTCGTGAAAATGAAGAAACAACTCTTTCTGCATCAAACACTCTCCCAATTATTACTGTTTAACTGTTTGCCATGCACAGGGACGCACATGAGTTCAGGAGGGGAGAGTGTAGCCCACATAAAAAATTAACATCCATTATTCATTATTTAATTTACTTAAATGTAATCAGAAAAAAGGTATAAATGTCCTACAGCACTTGAATGCATCATCCAGTTCACTAAACCCCCCACATGGGGGCATCTGCCTTGTCAGCCGATCAGTGGTCATAACTCTTATGCTGGTCTAGCAGCTCTGAGATCACTTTTGGAGCACGTTCCCACAGCAAGACGATCTTTTCACTTCAGTCACGGAGAATGAAAGGTATTGCTGCTTAAGTTAAGCAACACAATGAATGGAAACAAGTTTGAAACAAGTTGTCGGCGAATGTTCCTCTTCAACTACTAAAAACAGGAAAGTTGTTGCTGCCATAGCCGTGTGAGCTGCGGGAGACGAGCAAAGTGTCGCTACTCGGGGCATTAGCTAAAGCAGCTAACTCCTCACCGGCCATTTTGTGAGCTGTGGCGCGGGGTGAAATCAACGTGCTGAGCTTTGAACCCAGAACAGCGGTGAGAAATGTTTCATTAGCTCTGATGCTGCTAATTCTCAGTGTAATAACTAATCTTATATCAAAGCATGGAGGCTGTGAGGGTGAAATGTGGACAATAATGGTGCTGTGTTCAGACATGTGACTGCAGTTTTAGTTATATAATTATTTATAATTTCAGAGGTAAAAAACTTTATCACTTTATTATTATTATTATTATTATTATTATTATTATTATTATTTGATGGAAAGATATCACTTTTAATATATCCTGTAATGATGTACGGATTGTCTTTATTTTGTAAATACATATCAATGAAAGTTATTCAGAGTAATTTTTGGTGCAGCTTTTCTATTACATGAAAAGGCCTATAGTGCAGGAAAAGCAATGAAGCACAATTCTGACAATTTCTGAAGCTTTTCTGAATATGTTTTACTATTTTATCTTATGTTACTTCAGTTATGATAAGCTATCATACTATCTTTATTGCAATGTTGGTTAATTACCACAACGAGAATATTCCAAAATTGTAAACAGAAATGGTAAAATGTGTGATTTCTTTTATGACTATTTTAGCTTTGAATATTGATATTTTGAGAGTTGTACAACTAAAATAGAACTTCATTTAAATAGTTTTAGGATAAGTTTGATATATGTGACCTTATCTATAGGTCAGGTTTTTGGGGGACCAAAATTACCAGGAAAGACGAGATCCAGATGGCGAACCGGAGAACCCAGAAGAAAGGATAATTACACTTACACTGATACACACACTGAAATCGTCACACAAACTGCGGAGATCAGGTGCACCTGCAACTATTTGTTTTCTCGTTTTTTGGTTATAAGGGCCCATTGCACAATATTTTCTTCCTTGAGTGCGCACTCATTACAATTTTCTGTTATTAACGGGTTGTGTTTGTTTACAAATTCATTTATTGTTTCTGTAACGGAAAAAATATATGAGGTGTTACTCAACTGTTGATACTGTGCCGCTCATTATTGTTGCTCACTTCTTGGCACCAGACGAATTTGGAGTCTTCTGATACTGGCCATAGTTTGATACACTTAAATAAAATACTGTAATCCATCTCTTAACTTTGAAATTGGTTACACATTGATAGTGACTTAAAATTACCAGAACTAGTTATCTCTTTCTTTAAACTTTCAATGAATAAGATTTTCTTCTAAATATACAGACTCTTATGTAATTAGATAATAACATTTCAATTCCAATGTTACGGCCCTGGTGTATCCGGCACTCTTTGTGTATGGTTTGTGTGCTTGAGTTTGGATGTTTGGGGTGAATGAGTTGGCATGAATGTGAGTTTTCTTTCTATAGGTGTCTAAGCTGAGAGCTGCAGCTCTGCAGAGTGTGGACCCGCCCATCTACACCTGATCCTCATCATGCCATCAGCTGAGGACCAGTGACTGAAGATCCACACCTGCATAAAAGAGCTGACTTCCCCAAGCAGAAGCGGCAGCTTTTGTAACACCCTTTCTGGTGGTCAGCTTGCCCATGGTGTGAACATACAGCTCCTGTCCTCTTTTTCTGTGGACTTTGGTTGGGGAGCTTATTGTTGTCAGAGACTTTGGTGAAAGCTTCTGTGTTTTAGGCAAACTTTATAGACCTGGTGGGTCTCAGTCTGACTCTCACGTGGAGAGAATTTGATGTGATGTATAGATTTAACCCCTGTGTTTAACTTTTTCTTTCTTTGTTCGATTCTGTTTGTGTTCGTTTTGCAGCTAACAGCAAATTGAAAGCTCCACACCACCACAGTGCTCCAGTCGCTGCGCCTTGATTGTCTGCTGGGGCTGTCGGGTGGTGGCCGGGGCTCTTGGTGCCTGGCTGGGACGTGGGG
>NW_023416885.1:274096-275545 GCF_002922805.2 Oryzias melastigma | reverse complement strand
TCCTCGTCCCAGCTGACATCCGGATCAAAAGACTGTTTGATTATCTGTCTCTTTTTTTGTCTTTTTTAGGACATCTTATTTATTTATTTATTTATTACTTTGAGTCATTTCTATTCATTTGCAATAGTTTCTATTTGGTTTATTTTTTTGTCCTAAAATATATATTTATTGTTGCTTTTTATTTACTTCTTTTAATGTTCTGTTTAGCCATTTATTATTTTGAGTTTTTTTGTATTTTTATTATGTGTATTTTGTCACTGTATTTAAGATTAGTTTATAAATACTAAACTATTTTAACTATTAAAACAGCCAAAACCCTTTCTTTGTAGCAGATGATTAAAAATATCTCTTTGTCATCATCAATGTACCAAACCAACAAGTTGCTTCTGCAGAAACTCTTGATACCTGTTTCAAAATTGCTAGCGACAGAGTGAGAGAGGAGGACCCGAGTGAAGGGAGAGGCCACGCCCTCTCTTGGATCTACCAATCAGCACGAGCAGCTACTTTGAATGGGAGCCAGAGAGAGCAGAGCGCTCTGTTTTTCTTGTTTGCTTGGCATCACGTTTGGGGGGGCAGTCCTGAAATTTTGGGGAGGCATTGCCCCACCTTGCCCATGCCTAGATCCGGCCTTAAGGGAGAGGGATCCCCGAGATTTAAGATCTAGAGCAGGGGATCAATCTACATTGGAGCCTGCTGGTGTCCAGGTCTCGGTGGACAAGGAAGGGGTACTTAGCTTAAAGAGGGGTGGGTCGCAACCACACACCTCTGCCGCTCCAGCTGACTCTCCCCTTCCTTGACTCCAAGCGCATCACATCAGGTGGCTAAAAGCTTGTGCCGTCCAGGGAGGACCGGTGGTCACCCCGCTCCCATGGCTCCGGGAGACATGGGGACCCCCGCCTGTGAGTCTTGTGCGTCCTTCCTGTGTGCCTTTGTGTATCTCTGTGTGCTTGCTGCTGCACCTGGTGCTCTTCTTCCAATTAGGTCCATCATGCATTCAAAACAGTCAGAATAGTCAGTGCACACAAACAGGGTCCTGCAAGAAATAGAATAAAAACATAAAAAACACATCCTATTACAGACCCACTGCAATGGGTGCTTCATTTTACAGCATAAATCCTCTTGTATAAACCTGCTGTGTGTGCACTGAAAAAAAAGGTCTGTTGGATCTACATGAAAATAACATGGACATCGGTCGCACGAAAAAAAATCATGTCATACCAACATGAATATGGCACATAAAAAAATTATGTTATACCAACATGAATATGGCACATAAAAAAATCATGTTATGCCAACATGAATATGGTACATAAAAAAATCATGTCATACCAACATGAATATGGTACATAAAAAAATCATGTCATACACTGAAAAAAAAGGTCTGTTGGATCTACATGAAAATAACATGGACATCGGTCGCACGAAAAAAAATCATGTCATACCAACATG
>NW_023416885.1:257217-272351 GCF_002922805.2 Oryzias melastigma | reverse complement strand
TAAAAGCCTCATCAGTTTTCTGGTGCTCTCAAAATGTTAGAGACTGTTCTCAGAGTTGCACTGGAGCCGGACCCCGTGAGCGTGCAAGGTTTACCCTGACCGAATGTCTGTCGAATATCCAACGTAAAACTAACTTCACCGCGGTAATTAATATTACTACGAGCTTTTAAAATGTTCCGTCAAACTCGGTCTCCACAACAGTGAAGCTAGTAAAAAGAAATCTACAGTGACCATGAATTCCGCCGGCGAAATTTCCGCCTGCGAGAGAAAAAAAAAAACACCCGCCGGCTGCACACGCCCTGCCCCCCAGCCCCCTTCATCAAGAGCAAATTAACCTGGCATTAACTACTCACCACTCTTCCCCGCTTTTCAATGGAATTCGCCGCGTTTACCACTGAATCTGCCTACAGCAATACAGTGAATTTTACCGTGGACAACTCTCCCTCCCCGCCGCCGAAGGCCGCGCCCGGCAGCGGAATAAACGGCGCGCATCACCTCAACTTTGACAACTATGATATGAGTGTATTGTAAAGCTCTTTGCCGTGAAATAAAAAAAATATGTATATTATATATGTAAATGCGATGTCTCACACTTCCTTAAATCATTCTATTTGAGTAAATTAAACTTACCTTTTACAAGTTAATCCGATGAGCAGATGCGTTTAGCTTGTGCAAAATGGCCCAATCGAATAAATCCTCTTCTAATCTAGAATGATCCGTGGCAGACGGGGTTTACATATTTAAAATAAAGGGGCAACTTGCTCCTCGGCAGACGGGGTTTACGTATTTAAAATAAAGGGGCAACTTGCTCCTCGGCAGACGGGGTTTACGTATTTAAAATTAAGGGGCAAAGAGCGAAACATGATTATTTCATGTTTTATCAAGATGATTTAAATATGTAAATGTCATATTGCCAGAAATTAAGTGTGATCTACAAGATTGGAATATGTTTGGAAGGTAAACATGACTTGATCATGTTTTAGACACATGTTTAATACTTGTAAATTGAACAACCCCACTTTTCCCCTTTTTTCAGTGTGGGCGCCTTGTTTTCCACAACTTTGAAAAATTTCATTTTGAGGCAGAAACATTTGTTTTCTATAGAACGTCTGGAACCACCACAACTGGAAATATCTGCAAAAAAGATGTTTAATCGTCCCTCCTCTGAACTTTTTTGTGACCTTGCATGAGCTCTAAGGTGAGACAACAAAAGTCCAGAGGCTTTTACAGAACCAGAGGAGGCCAGAGGGGAAAAAAAGAGCAATTCTCAGTGAGTCATTGACACAGAACTCCTGAACAGTGTTAGCAGAATAGTTAAATAACATGGAACAATGCAATCACAGTGACCGTCTAGCATAACCTGTTAGAAATGTTTTACCATTCTGATAGAATGGAGGTGTTCCGTCCTTCCAGACATTATACCTGTCCATGCATTTTGTTAAAAGTCCCGTCCAGCTGTATGCATACATACAGTCTCTTCATCTTTAGTCAGGGTGGTTCCTGTCATAGAAACTGGACTGAGGATGCTTATTCCCATTATTTTCCCTACCTAGTAGTTCACCTTGGTAACAGCTCTCTCACAACCATCACTCTCCACCAGCTGGTTAACAGAGTCCCTGCGGTTACGTTTGAATTTGTTTTTGTCTTTAACAAACACTTCGCCTGAGCGTAATGCAGAGACTAGGTCATCGAATTCCCCACTATTCTCCTCTGAGGCTTCCCGTTTCTTGACCTGTCGTTCCCTTTCCCTCTGCTCCTTGAGCTGGGCGAGGAATAGAAGAGGAAAAGTTATGTTTTTTTTTTTTTTAGCAAAAAGAACAATTGTCACATGTGTTCAAGAGAGAGAATAAAAATTTACCATAGCTTCTATTTGGGTTCTCCTTTTCTCCTCTTCTTTACGACGGTGCATGTTCTCCAGGCTCTGCTGAGCTTCACTGAATGACTGCAGGAAGGTGTCAAAGATCCCAAAGAAGTCGTCAGGCTAAATCCCTCCCTCTTCCTCCCCAAAGTGTCTCAGAGCTTTAGCAAACTGCAAGGAAGATATACAGGTTTATTTGAACAAACTGTAGCTAATACAAAACAGTAAACTGGGGTTAGCATGAATCCGGCAATAAATTATATTGTTATTTTCATGTTCTTAAGGACTGGGAACAGACAAACAATAAGGTATGGGAAAGTGCATGCTAGATTTGATTGTCTTTTCTTTACCCTCTTTACTTCAAACTGTTCTGAGCTGCATACCATTATAATGCATACCTGTATGCCTGAGCCAAAACAGCCTAAAAACTAGAAGAAACAGCACACAACAGGGTATAGCTAAAACAATCTTCCAATATCCTTCATCTTTGGAAGCCGAAACAGTCTGGCATACTTTTTTGGGGGGATCATTTTCTTGTGTCAACGACAGTGGATCTCGTTAAGTTAAGATGAAAAAACATTTAGTTTTCTTGCGATAACAAGATACTGAAAAATATACTTTTATCCCTATCCTGGACTGGGACATCAAAACTTAATTTGTTTCAAGTATCTTTGTTTTGGGGTTAATGAAGGCAGTAACCAACACTGTAAAGCAGGGGTCCCTAAACCTTTCCTTGTGAGGGCCACATAACTGTTTTCTTCTCTAATGTGGGGCCGGGTCAGTTTGTAGGCCAACAGAGGAGGTGTAAAAACTGCATGATGTGTCCAAACATATACATTTAAAGTGTTCCAGCAAGCCACACAAAACCAAATATTAATAACCCTTTCTGGGATCTTCACAAAAAGCCAGAAAATGAATAACAACCCGTTTAATGAAATAAAAAACACTTATTGATGAAATAAAAAATAACCTGAAACACTTGCTGTAATCTTCACCGAAAAAAGTCAGGAAAAGTAATACTAAAACATTTCAAAATAATAGCATTAAACAGTCTATTCTCTACTTTTTTATTATTATTATTTAATCTTTTAGCAAAAGATTATAACTAATGTGATTTTTTTTATACTTATAATTTTCTAATATGTATATGCTTTTAATTTTGCTTGCAGATAAAATGTAAAGAATTATTGATTAAAAACAAACAAACATATAAAAACAATTACTTACAATTTAAGTTTTAAAGTGCAACAACACAAAACACTGCAATCACAACCCAAAAGACTTATTGAAATGGTAATCCTCCTAAAATGCAGACAATATATTTTCAGACCTGCAAAAACGACCAAGTAAAAAGTGCATAAAATAGTAATAAGGGGCTTACCCCGGGCTTACACTGCTAGCGTCACGGCTGCAATGCGTGCGCCGCAGTGTTTACCTAACTTTAAAAGTGCAAGAGGAACTTCCACTGTAGGCGTTCATGTCCTGCCGCTGCGAATCTGTTTTGTTGGGTTCAAATTTTGATGGACAACGAAGCTGATCTGCAGAACTTTTTGTGAAGTTGGGGCTATTCACGACTTAAACCGGAAGCCACGCGAGCGAATATAAAGGGCATCCGGTATATTTTCAAAATAAAACAAACATTCCGCTGAAGTCGCCGGTTTCAGAGTCTCGTAAACATTACGTAATTTTCGTGTTACTCAAAGTGTGTTGCAACACAGCGTTGTCAGTCATAACCATGGACAACGAGAAGCTGATCATAGAGATCCAGCACTACTCTGTCTGGGCTGAGCTGTGGCTGGAGCAGCAGCCAGTGTAAGCCATCGGCAGTAGCTAGTCCACTCCCACAATGCATCGGAGCCGTGGCGCTAGCGCTGTAAGCCCGGGGTGAGGATGGCACTGACTTTAGCAGTTTAGCAGTCAGATTGAGGTTGGCACAAAGCTGGATCTAGCTCTCTTTGTCGTGAATGGCAATGATCTAAAACTGCGACCTGAGGGCAACAAACTGTAGTGGGTGTGAAGAGTGTGTGTGGCGTCTGTGGCCATCTGTGAACCTTTACGTTTAGCTCTTTTATTGTAAATTGTCAGAGTGATTCCTGTTCTTGGCCTACAATTTTACTGCTGATTTTAATGATTCTGTTGATTGTGTTACGATTACCAAGACTGAGTGAACCAAACCAAGCGACAATGTTGAATGAGAGGATGATTCAATTAAGCATTTGTAAAAGGATATCAGGATGGATGTATGAATTTGGATTTTACGAAGAAAAAAGAGGCGTTGTTGACATTTTGCAACGAGGTGTTCACTGTTAACCTGAAATGTGAGTTTGTGATCAATTATAGTACCAAGGTATTTATTTTCATCATTAACAGATAGACTTTGCATTATGGATTGTCCATGGTGGAAACACAGGGTCATCCCTTTAGTTTTTGACACATTCAACTCCAGACAGTTATTTTTACACCAAGAAGAGAAAGTGTCCAGTTCCTGCTGCACCACATCTGTGTTGGTTGTGTCCATGAAGACAGTGTCGTGCCAGTATTTTATAGATGTGATTCCCTGGGTTGAGCTTCTGCAGTCATTTGTAAAGAGAGTATAGAGAAGTGGAGAGATCACAGAGCCTTGTGGAGCACCTGTGGAGATTGTCTTAGAGCTGAGGTGGCCGTTTCCTCTGACCCTCTGAGGTCTCGCTGTCAGGAAGGACAGGACCCAGAGGATCAAATGAGGGTTGACGTCCATCTGGAGCAGTTTGTGTCCCATCAGGTGTGGTTGCAGAGTGTTAAAGGTCCACAAAAAGCAGTCTGACCCGAGACTTGGGCTGTTCCAGATGACTGAAGGCTCCATGCAGTAGAGTGAGCACCGCGTCATAACCCCCCTCTGCTACTGGTATGCAATTTGAAACAGGTCAGCGTGCATGCTGGTGTCGGCCTGCAGCTGGGCTAGAACAAGCATCTCAAAGCTCTTCATGAGCTTCCCCTGGCTGACCAGGGACGTTAGAGCTACTGGCCGATAATCATTGTTGGATTTGGGTTTATTCTTTTTTGCAGGACAGATGATGGATGACCTCCAGATGGAGGGGATGGAATGCTCAGCCAAAGATTGGTTGAACAGTGAGCAGAAGACAACAGCTGCTGCAGGCTTTCAGAAGGCGTCCACAGATCTGATCTGGTCCAGGAGCTCTGGGAGGGTTTGTTACCCTCAGGGTGGGCTCCACATCTCCAGGCTGGAGCTGCGGGTTTTCAGTGGTCTGAGTCATGGAGGAGAGCTTAGCAAAGAGCTCCTCCCTCTCATGAGTGTAATCACACTAATCGAACCTAAAGTAAAAGTTGTTAAGATCCTCCCCCATCTCGACTCTGGCTTGAGCGCTGGGCAAGCTAAGCTGGAATTGGTGGGGAGACCAGCCAGGGTTTTAACGCTCCACCAGGCATCCTTGGCTTTGCCTTTGCTAAACAAGGTCTCTACTATCTCTGCATAAGCCTTTTTTGCTGGTTTGATTTCTTTATTTAGTCTGTTCTGGATGAGTTTGCACTGGAGTCTGTTTCCTGATTTGAATGCTATTTTTTTTAATTGAGAGTTGTTTTCAGACCTTTGGTTTTCCAGGGCTTGTTGTTTGGGAACACTCACAGTTTTTGTGGGAATGATCATATCCCCACGGAAAGTGATATAAGATGTTACTGTGTCAGTGGCTTCCTCTGGGATGTGTCCTTCAGTGAGCACCTCCCACTGGGTGCAGTCGAAGCAACCCTGGAGTTTCTCCAGCACTTCATTGTTCCACAGTCTGACTTGTCTCTTTGCCACGCCCTCCCTCTGTAGTTTTATACGATATGAGGGGATGAGGTGAACAACATTGTGGTTAGCAGTGCTGAATAGAGTTTTTTTTTTTATTGGCCCTATATGCATATTTTTCACATTGCCATAGCACAAGTCGATTGTTTTGTTGCCTCTGGTGGCGCAGGTAACGTGTTGATGGTAGGTGGGAAGAGTTTTAATTAATCTGCAGCCATTAAAGTCCCCAAGAATAAGAACCGGTGAGTCCGGAGAAGCATTTTCCTGCTGTTGTACACATGACGAGATGGACTCTGATGTGCATGTGACGTTGCCTGACGGTGGAATGTAAAAAAGCACGAGCGCCACCTGACCAAACTCACGGGGGAGATATTTAGGTCTGAATGACAGTGCGAGCAGCTCAACGTCAGGTGTACAGCAGGAGTGGATGACTGTAGCTGATCTGCTCCACATCTGATTGACATACACACACACACAGACCACCACCGTGTTTTTTCCGGCTACTCACAGTGTCTCGGTCCAGGCGTATTGGGGTCCCGAACCCATCCAGAGCAAGGTGCGAATCCGCGATGGTGCTGTCCAGCCATGTTTCAGTGAAGCAGATCTGGCTGGAATTTTTGTAAGCCCACTGGCACGAAATGTTGGCGTGTAGTTCATCGAGTTTATTTCGAAGAGAGCGAACGCTGGCGAGCAGAATAGAGGGGAGCGGGGGGCTTTTGGGGTGCCGTAGAGTTTCTTTAGCTGTTGCCTCACTCCTCCCCTCCTTCCCCGCTTCCTCCACCGAGCAGGCCTGCTATTGTCACCAGCGCTGCAACGTCCAGGTAGAACCTTAGTCCACTTTTGTAAATCCGCTTGTACTGGAAAGCATGAATACCGAAGAAGCAAGAGCTCTTCCCGAGTATATTTCAATGTTGTATTTTATTCCAAAAACAACCGGGGATCCGATTAGTAGGAGCAGGAGCAGCGGAAACATCCACTTCCTCATTCCGACAGAAAAGTTTGGGAATGAGAGAGGAAAAATAAATGAATAATAAATAAAAGGGCTCTAAGTTCTGTTCTATTCAGCACACACTTTTAGCCAAATTATGTGCGTGAAGATACAAATTCAAGACGAGAGTTCACGTATTAAACTTAAACAGAACATTGGCACTCCAGACGTTCCCTCCAGCTAGTTGCCATCACAGCGACAGAGAGCACCTGGCGCGCTCTCTGTCGCCCCCATACTCGGGTAATGTGCTGCTGTGCATGGTACGAGCTTTGACCCCCTTTTTTCCTAAAAAGAACAACCCTGGCTGTAAGAACAGTTTTAATCTTCTGCAGCTGGTTATTAACTTAGTTTTCTGATTCTTTTTCATAATCTTGGAGACTTTGAAACACATGTATTGAAATTGCTGGCGTCCCAAACGGGCAGACAGCTGGTTCCACGTGCAGCAGGCTTATTAGTTCAGACAGGAACTAAGCACAGCTAAAAGTCCATAAAACTATATCAATGTCAGACAGGTTAAACATGAGCATGGAATAATCCAAGAAGAGACTAGAGTTGTCAGAGTCCAGACGAGGATCAGGGGAGGCAGCAAGCAAACAGATGAAGCAGGTTCAGAAACAGAAGATCAGGTCCAGACAGAAACACTTGGTAATGCAGGCAGAGTGGCACAACACAATACTTCTCACAGAGTGTGGATCTGTGTGCTTCTTTAGAAACAGGTGGGTGATTGTCTGATTGGAAACAGGTGAGTAACATCCATGGACTGTACACTGAGGGTGCTGGGAGGTGTAGTGAGTTCAGTACTCTGGAGAAGGCTCCACCTGGTTACCAGAGGGGGGACAGAACTCATACTCCTGATAACTGTTATATGCTGTATCTCACGCTGAGACAAAAGCATATGCAGGTACTGATCTATAAAAAAAGTCGAAAACTGTCAGGAATTGCATATTAATTTAAACATTTTTTATGAAAATATTTTAGCAACATTATTACAGGTTGTAAGATGTAAATTACTGGAGTAAATGTGTATGTTTGCAGAGTACCCAAAAGAGTTTAGTAAAAATACCTTTTTTTTTTTTTTTTTTTTTTTACAAATTCTTCTAGTAAATGTAACTAAGAAAAAATACCTACCCATCTGAGCACAAAACCTGTACATGACTAAAAACAAGTTTTACTAATCAGACTAGAATAGTTTTAAATGTTCATTTGTTCAAATCTTTGCTCAATATCTTTTAGAGCAAAAATGAGTGTAATGAGCTTAATCCAGAGTGGGTCCCAGGCAAGACCCTTCACGCCACTACACACCTATAGTCTGGGTTTCCCTCTGCTGGTCCCCAGCCCGGGTATAATACAGGGATGGTCAGGAAAGATACCGTACATAAAATTTTCTGCTAAATTCACCAATACGAATCAGCTGTGATGACCCCTGACGGAATGGGCAGAAAGGTGAACAACAGGAGCATTGCTCTTATCAGTAAAAGTAGCATTGAAGTGTTGTGTAATCATGTTCACCTGGAAATAACAATTTCAATATATATCATCCGGTGACTCCAGTACGGCCAAGACCAAAGAGCTGTCTAAGGACACCAGAAACAAAACTGTTGACCTGCATCAGGCTGGGAAGACTGAATCTGTAATAGTTACACAGCTTGATATGAAGAAATCAACTGTGGGAGCAATTATTAAAAAATGGAAGACATACAAAACCACTGATAATCTCCCTCTATTGGGGATCCCTGAAAGATCTCACCTCGTGGGGTCAAAATGATCAAAGAACAGTGAAAAAAAATCAGAACCACACAGGGGACCTATAGTGAAAAACCTACAGAGAGCTGGGACCAAAGTAAAAAAGGCTACCATCAGTAACACCAGGCTCAAACGGCTAGCGTTACAGCTCTGATGCGAGGCTGCAGTCTTTACGTAACTTTAAAAGTGTGAGAGGAAATCCCACCGCAGGCGTTTGCATCCTACGTTCAGGCCTCTGCGGCGTTTCAACTGTTTTATTTGGTTCAAATTTTTGCTGGACAACGTAGTTGAAGTGCACCGAATAAAGGGGGAATTAGTGTACTTATATAAATGGCAAGTTATAGTGTGAACGTGAGTTTGGAGTTTTGCGAGGTCTGCAGCAGAGCCTGTTGCTGCAGCCATCCAAGAGCTAATATGAGCCATCTGCTGTAGCTAGACTGCTCTCGCATCGCACCTGAGCTGTAATGCTAGCCGTGTGAGCCCGGGTCAGTTACACACTACACCAATGTGCAGGGACTCAAACCCTGCAGTGGCAAACGTGTCCCCCTGCTAAAGACAGTACAAGCGCAGGCCGTCAAAAGTTTGCTACGGCAGCATGATGGCTTGGATTGTTAACAGGCGAGTCTTTGGCACACTTGCCTCACCTGACCGCATGTCCCTGAGACGTGTTTTAATTAGCAACCACCGATCCAATCCCAAATGCAAACTATGTACACCTGCCCCAAGCTTTTGTCCTGCATATTTAGAATCAAAACCATCTAATTTGGCAGAAAATTCCACATTCTGGCAGCACTGGTGTTTGTTGAGGCAGCTGACGCGCTGTTTGACGGGATCTGTAGTTAATTCGTTGTGAGGATTCGTGATGGCATCCTCCCTAACTTGAGGTGAAAGCTGACCATATGACATTTTTGTTTTTTGTTCTCTCCATTAATTTCTCTTTGTTTTTGAGTGTCCACCAGAGGGGAGTGTTTCCATGAAGCGCGCCATGAAGGCTCCCCTTGGACACCAGCTGTGATCCAGTTTTCCATCAATCAGCTTGGCCTGGAAGAACCATCAGCTGAAATGGAGAGGGGTGGATGTGGAGACCTTTTCTTTTGTTTTGTGCCTTATTGTTGGTTTGATCATGTATTTAGTTTCTTATTAGTTAATATTTTTCTTAGTCACTTTATGGTTAGTTAAACATCTCATTTTATCCATTGGTTTTACATTCACTGTTTACATTTGGTCAGGCAGTTGGCCCTACTTCTAAGTTATGGTATGGTCTGAATGTTCTGAATTGTGTATATAAGGGGTGTTTTTTGTAAAGTTGTGAGGGATTGTTTTTGGGCTGCCATGTCACGCTGGCTGTGGTTGAAATTAAAAAAAGGATCAGAGCTCTGAAGATGCCCTTCTCCCTGTGGTTCTTGAGTCCACCAACAGCTTTCCATACATGCTGAGGGTCCACCTTTGGCCAACCTTCACATTTTGGTGTCAGAAGTGGGATGTTGGCAGGCCGCTAAAAGGTGATCAGTATCAATTTGTGAAAGCATGGGACCAAAAGTAAATACAAGAGCACAAAGAACCGACTGTTGAAGATGCTTCAGAAGACGGTGCAACAGGCGGGGCTCCAATAGACGCACCCAAAGGTGAGGAGCATTCTTTGCCTATGGACATTGACTCAATCACTGGCTTGTTACAGCAGTGTCTGCGCATCCATCATGACTTGAGCGACAGATGGGACCGAGAGGCCGTGAAGCAAGAAAAGAGATGGAGACAAGTTCAAGTTCAGATGAATAACCTCAGAGAAGACTGGGAACAGCGGCAGCAACCAGGAGGAGAAAGTCGACACCGGCAGAACCCTGTGCAGCACCACCGGGAGGAGGAAACGGAGGTAATTCAGCCTCAAGTCCGAGCCGATCAGCCCAGCAGAGGTTGGGGGAAAGTGGTGGTGCCGAAACTTGAAGACAATGACGACATTGAGCAGTATCTGACCACATTTGAACGTCTAGCTGCAGCATACCAGTGGCCTGAGATGGAGTGGGCAATCCGATTGGTTCCACATCTTTCTGGAAATGCACGCGCAGCTTTTGTTGCTATGGCAGCTGAGGACACCAGTGACTACAAGAAGGTTAAAGAAGCCATATTATCTAAATATGAAATCAATGAAGAAGTTTACCGCCAGCGGTTCAGAGAGCCGGACATCCGCCCCAGTGAAAGTCCAAGAGAGTTCTATAACCGATTAAAGGACTTGTACAATAAATGGATCCAACCTGACAAATTGACCAAGGAGCAAGTTGGAGAAATCATCATCCTAGAGCAATTTTATCGCTCCTTGTCTCCAGAGCTTACAGTGTGGGTGAAAGAACGGGACCCGAAGTCAGCACAGGAAGCTGCTTTGCTGGTGGAAACCTTCCTTGCTGCACGCCGAGGCTCCAAGGCCTACCGCTATGAACCTTCACCAAAGACCTTTCCACCACGTGGTAAGCCATCGGGGGTTGGGGGTGGTTCGAGAGGGCTAGAGTCAGTAAAACCTGTGGAAAAACCTGCGGTTGTAAAACCTAAAGTCCCAGTTTGCTTTTATTGTGGCAAAGAAGGCCATATTAAACCTGAATGTCCAGTAAGAAAAGCTAAATCAGCATATGTTTGTACTCTTCCTAGGCCTCAAATAAGTAACATTCAGTTTACGGGAAAACAACAAGTTGCAACTGTTATGGTTAATGGCCAAGAAGCCCAAGCTTTACTAGACACAGGAAGTGTACAAACATTAGTTCATCCATCTATAATTCACCATGATCTATCATTAGGGAAGCCGGTCTTGGATATTTCCTGTGTGCATGGTGACTGTAAAACGTATCCAACAACTGAAGTGTATTTGGAAGTGGCGGGGTGGTTGAAAGTTTCAATCGGGATCAATCGGGGTGGTTGAAAGTTTGACACATGAGGTCATTTTAGGGCAAGATGTCCCCATTCTGCAAGAGTTGGTTCAAACCTGTAGTCCTGTTAATATTGTTACAAGATCACAGTTCAGAATGCAGCACTCTAAAGACAGAGAAACTGTTAAAAGCCAAACAACTCCCACAAGGCAGGAAGTCCATGAATCTTTAGGTCATGTGATTTCACCTGAGAATCATGATACATTGTCTGAGTTGCCATTTTTCCAAGAAGAGCTGCCAGAAGCTACAGTTAAACTTAGGAAAAGCAAGCAGCAAAAAAGGTCTGAGAAAATGGCTGGAACAATCAGAAGTGGTGTTTCTCTACCAGAACCAGAGGTTAGTGAAACGGTGAACAAATGTGATTTTGTAGCATTACAGCAGCAGGATGAATCTCTTAAAGAATGTTTTCAACATGCCATGTCTATGCTTCCAGGTCCAGTAGCAGGTGATGGGTTTTTCATCAGAGACAACATTCTCTTTTATACGGCCAGTACAGATGACAGGGAAAGGCTGGTGGTCCCACAAAAGCTCAGAGAGCAGGTGCTACAGTTAGGACATAGCATTCCTTGGGCGGGTCATCTGGGTACCAAGAAGACTTTGGATAGGATCTCAAGTAGATTCTACTGGCCAGGTATGGCAAAAGAGATACAAGAATATCGTCAGGCCTGTGCAATATGTCAGTTGTCCAGTGATAAACATGTCTCTAGGTTTCCACTACAATCACTTCCCATCATTGAGGTTCTATTCAGCCGTATTGGTATGGATATTGTCGGGCCATTAGAAAGAACACAGGCGCGTAATCGCTTCATTCTAGTTGTCTGTGACTACGCCACCAGATATCCTGAAGCATTTCCCCTTAGAAACATCAAAGCCGAACAAATAGCTTATGCTCTGCTACAACTCTTCTCAAGGGTTGGTATTCCATCTGAAATATTAACCGACAGGGGTACAAACTTTATGTCTGACACATTGAAGCAGGTTTATAAGCTGTTAGGGATCAGAGGTATTCGGACCACCCCATACCACCCACAGACAGATGGCCTGGTGGAAAGGTACAACAGAACTCTAAAGAGCATGTTGAAAAAGTTTATCTCTGCTAACGCCACCGACTGGGACAAGTGGCTCCCGTATCTTCTATTTGCCTACAGGGAGGTCCCACAAGCGTCAACAGGTTTCTCACCTTTTGAGCTTCTCTACGGCAGACAAGTGAGAGGTCCACTGGACGTGCTGCAGAACTCCTGGGTTGGGTCTCAGGAAAAAGCAACCAGTGTTTTGACCTACGTTCTCAAAATGAGGGACACAATGGAGAAAACTGCAAAGCTGGTCAAAACCCACCTGGAGAAGGCCCAACGAGGACAGCAAACCTGGTATGATAAAGGAGCCAGGGTGAGGTCGTTCACCCCAGGTCAGCAAGTGTTATTACTTCTCCCTACTGTCGAAAAGAAACTGTTGGCCAAATGGCAAGGTCCATTTACAGTGCTGAAAAAATTAAGTGCTACTACCTATGAGATCCACATGCCAGAAAGAAGAACCCCCAAACAGACATTTCACATCAATCTGCTAAAAGAATGGAAAACTGGGAAAGTTTCTGCTCAACAGCAGATGTTTGTCCGGTCTGTGACTAATGAAGAGGACAATGTGGAGGAGTTTACCCCTGCTAGGTACAACACTGCGTCTCTTGATCTTTCTCATCTTTCTCAGCTTCAGCAGAAGGACCTGCAGGCAGTTATTCCAGCAGATCTGTTCCAGGAGAGGCCAGGCTCAACAAACCTGGTGGAGCATCACATTCGGCTGAAGGACAACACTCCTATTGGTAACAAAATGTACCGCTTCCCACAAAAACTGTTACCTGTCTTAGAGGAGGAGATTGCTGTCATGCGGGAAATGGGTGTAATTGAGCCTTCAAACAGTGAATGGAGCAACCCTGTCGTGCTGGTGGTGAAGAAAGATGGAAGCATCAGATTCTGCATTGACTTCAGGAAGGTAAGTGCCCAGTCCGAATTTGACGCCTATCCTCTTCCCAGACTGGATGACCTCATCGAGCGAGTTGGCCAAGCAAAGTTTATCACCACCCTGGACCTTTGTAAAGGCTACTGGCAAGTGCCGTTGTCAGATGCTGCAAAACCATTAACTGCCTTTAGAACTCCACAGGGGCTCTGGCAATTCACTAAAATGCCTTTTGGTCTACATAGCACCCCTGCCACATTTCAACGGCTGATGAACCAGATCTTGGCAGGTATGGACACATACGCCGCTGCTTACCTGGATGACATTGTCATTTTCAGTGCGTCTTGGCAGGACCATTTGAGCCACCTAGCTGCTGTCCTAGGAAGAATCAAGGAAGCTGGTTTGACCATTAATCCAACAAAATGCACCATTGCCAAATCAGAGCTGCAGTACTTGGGGTACATTCTTGGTGGTGGAGAAATTAAGCCTGTTCAAGACAAGGTGGAGGCTATTCGAATGAGAGAGAGACCAAAAACGCAGAAGCAGGTGAAATCCTTCTTGGGCGTTGTAGGATGGTATAGAAGATTTATCCCGAACTTTTCTGAGAAGGCTGCACCCCTGACAGACCTTACCAGCATCAAAAAGGCTAAGTTTGTATGGAGGGAGGAACATGAAAGGGCTTTCCAAGATCTGAAAGAGGCCTTGTGTGGTGAGCCTGTTCTGCAAAGCCCAGACTTTAATTTCTCTTTCACTGTTCAGACTGATGCTTCTAAACGAGGATTAGGTGCAGTTCTGCTCCAGGGTGATGGTGAAGAGAGGAAACCAGTGGCCTTCATCAGCAGAAAACTCTTTCCAAGAGAAACCAGGTACTTCACAGTGGAGCTGGAGTGCTTGGCCATCAAGTGGGCGATCGACACTTTGAAATGCTACCTGCTTGGAAGAGAATTCAATCTGGAGACAGACCACCGAGCACTCCAATGGTTGGAAAGGATGAAAGATACCAACTCCAGGATTACCCGATGGTTCCAGTCTCTTCAGCCCTACCGATTCACTGTTCATTATCGGCCTGGAAAATTCAGCACGGTGGCGGACTTCCTGTCTCGCAACTCTGTTGGCAAGTCTCCGGAGGGTGGAGAGAAGTGTGAGGATTCGTGATGGCATCCTCCCTAACTTGAGGTGAAAGCTGACCATATGACATTTTTGTTTTTTGTTCTCTCCATTAATTTCTCTTTGTTTTTGAGTGTCCACCAGAGGGGAGTGTTTCCATGAAGCGCGCCATGAAGGCCTCCCTTGGACACCAGCTGTGATCCAGTTTTCCATCAATCAGCTTGGCCTGGAAGAACCATCAGCTGAAATGGAGAGGGGTGGATGTGGAGACCTTTTCTTTTGTTTTGTGCCTTATTGTTGGTTTGATCATGTATTTAGTTTCTTATTAGTTAATATTTTTCTTAGTCACTTTATGGTTAGTTAAACATCTCATTTTATCCATTGGTTTTACATTCACTGTTTACATTTGGTCGGGCAGTTGGCCCTACTTCTAAGTTATGGTATAGTCTGAATGCTCTGAATTGTGTATATAAGGGGTGTTTTTTGTAAAGTTGTGAGGGATTGTTTTTGGGCTGCCATGTCACGCTGGCTGTGGTTGAAATTAAAAAAAGGATCAGAGCTCTGAAGATGCCCTTCTCCCTGTGGTTCTTGAGTCCACCAACAGCTTTCCATACATGCTGAGGGTCCACCTTTGGCCAACCTTCACATTCGTTTTTAGGAGAACATATCACTGGGCCATTAATACCAACAACATATAATGATCTTGCAGGCTGGAAATCACTAGAAGGTGGGCTGGATGTGGCCCATGTGCCTTGACTTTGTTGTTGTAAATAAAAGTGATAGATTGAATTCATG
>NW_023416885.1:230234-252012 GCF_002922805.2 Oryzias melastigma | reverse complement strand
AATTGGATGAATGCTGGAGCTTTTAACATCTTTAAGAAGAGATTTACTGATTAATAAATAATCTAAACCAGAGTGTGAGTGGTGAACTCGAGAGAAGAAGGTGAACCCTTTAGTGTTTGGGTGACATGAGCGGCAAACGTCGCAGAGACCCAGATCGTTCATGTACTGCTTCAGAATACTTGCAGACCGCCATGTATGCTGGTGTGCTGCTGTGCTGAGTCTGTCAAGTTCAGGATCAAGGACCAAGTTCAGATCTCCTCCTGTCAAAAAAGTGGAGTCAGAGTGAGTTGAAAGTGACGTGAACAGTGAGTGAAAGAAGGAGGAGCTCTCCAAATTCGGTCCATAAATGCTACTAATACAAAAATCTTTATTCTGAATTGATATAATAATAATTACAAATCTGCCTTCTGGATCAATAACTGTATCTTCATGGGTAAAAATAATATTTTTATTAATTAAAATGGCTACTCCTCTTTGTTTGGAGTTGTAACTAGCAGCATAGACTGATGGAAACTGCGAGCAGCACATGAGATGTTCAGTTGATTTGGACAAGTGGGTCTCCTGCAGTAAAACTATATCTGCTTTTAAATCATTCAGGTGATTTAAAACTTTCAGCCTCTTGGGTCCAGAGTTCATTCCACGAACATTCCAGCTAATAATGTTCAGATTAGACATGACTACACTGACTGGGGGGGTGTGAAGCTGCATAGTGCGTGCACCTGCTGTGCCCGTGAGCGCGCGTGCCCGCTGCGCAGTGAAGCGTTGTGCGTTGGAGCGCGTGGGTGCTTTCTGGCTGCGTGAGCTTCATGTGGGGTGTGTCCTGTATAAACCTATGTGATGCATATGCAGTATATCAGCGAGTGTGTGCGGGATCGCGTGTGTATGCCCGCGTGCGCGTGTGTGTGTGCGCGCGCCCGTTCCGTGAGTGAGCGAGAGATTACCTGGAATGTGATGTCATCTGATGGTATGGGGGGGAGGAGGAGGGGGAGAGGGGGGGAATGACAGAAGGAGTAAAAGAGAGAAAGAAAAAGAAAACACAAAAACCACACAAACATGGAGAGGGGAGAAAAAAAAATGTCTTTCCTGAGAGGAGGTGAATTTAAATAAGCTTAGAAGGTGTTTTAGCGCAGCTCAGACGCAGCAGCGCGGGGGGGTCTTCAGTACAGCCACGGGGTGATCTCGGGGTCCCGGAAGAGCCGACCATCCACGAAGAGTTTATCAACGGCGACCACCGCGTGGGACCCGGCGGTCAGGTGTTGTCTTCTAAGGAGAAAAAGCAGCTTCCTGCGGCGCAAAATCTCCGCGGGAAATTGGTCGTTTACGCTGAAGTGGGTTCCCTTCAGCTCCGGTCCTTGGCGTTTAACTGAAACTTTCTGCTTATAATACTGAAACTTAGCTACGATTGGACGCAGGCGCTGGCTTCCAGGCTTCTTCCCTCCTAGCCGGTGGACTCTGTCAAAGGTGATCTTCTGAACCTCCTCCTTCGGGATCTTCAGCTGGGCCTCCATGAAGGTCTTCACCGTGGCCTCCGGGTCTTCCCCCGCCTCCTCCGGAATCCCCGAAATGACCAGGTTGTCCCTCATGCTCCGCGCCTGAAGATCCAGGAGGGTTTCCTTCATGGCTCGGTTCTCCTCAGAGAGCCGGGTGGTGTCGGAGCTTAGAACCTTCACGGACTCCCTGAGGCTCTGGTTCTCTGCGGCTAATTCCTGCACCTGCTGCTGGCTGAACTCCAAAGACTCCCGCAGGCCCTGGAACTCTTTGTGGAGGACCTCCAGCAGGTTGAGGCGGGCATCAAGGCTGGAGAGCTTCTTATCAATGGAATCTAACACGTCGCTGATTCCGCTGCCTGGAGAGGAGACGGCCCCGGGTGAATCTTCAGGACAGGTCCGCTTGGTGGAAGGCGTGGTGGTGGAGGAGCCCTTCATGACTACGGTATCAAAGCAGTCGTCGATGTACTTCTCCAAGTCCTCCAGGCTGTCAAAAACGTATGAATCTTTTCCAAATATGTGTTAATTTTCGGAATGTTTGCATGGCGGTATAATGAAAAAAGCTGGAAATGTTTGTTTAGCTACTCACGCGCCGCCAGATTTACTCACCCACACACCTGTCAGTCTCGCGATGTTTTCTGATAACAGTACTCAAAACATTATTTAACAAATCAAAAATTAACTGTTTTGTTAACACTTTATAATAAGATTCCTTAACAAGCTTTCTTAACACATTAATAAGCATTATTAATGTTCTTATAAGGTGTTAGTAAGACATTTATTGGTGTAATAGGCCTAATAAGGCTTTTTAAATTCCTAAGTTAGCACATTTACAAGCATTATTACTGTGATAATATGATGCTCATTGTTACATTTATTACCATCGTATACGTGGAACAAATTGTTAGTAAGTGTTAACAAGCCTAATAAGAATCATTAACAAAACCTGTTAACAGATTAGTAAGCCTTATTAATGTGTATAGTTCTTGTAAGACATGTAATAGCATTATAGATGTATCACACCGACTTCTGTGTGTCACAGACAGGCAGACAGCTGGTTCCACGTGCAGCAGGTTTATTGACAGAACTAAAAGTCCACAGACTAAGCAGGGTCAGAGGTCATACACGGGCTTGGCATCATCTGAGACAAGACAGAAGAGGAGTCAGAGTCCAGGCGAGGGTCAGGGGCAGGCGGCAGGCAATCAGAGTAGCTGGGTCGGAGGCAGAAGGTCAGGTCCTGGGATAAACGCTCAGAGATGCAGGCAGGGTGGCACAAACAAAACTTCGCTGAGAGTGACAGTGTGGAGCCAGACTATATGCTGAGGAGGTGATGAGATGATGGGAAACAGCTGATGATGATGATGAGTCCAGGTGAGGGCAGGTGGTGAGCTCAAAACTCTGGTGAGCGCTCCCTCTGGTGACTGGAGATGGTAGCAGCAGGTTGCTCCATGACTCTGTGTTAATAAGCTTAATAAGAATCCTTAATAAACTTTGTTAACAGATTAGCAAGCATTAATAATGTGTTAAATGCTAGTAAAATGTTTATTAGCATTATAGGTGTCTTGCAAATACCTGATAGTGTTAATGAGAATATTGACTACTAAAGTCAGACCATTGTCTACAAAGACCATATTAGTAAACTGGTAGTAAGCTTAATAAATATATTAAAAAACTTTGTTAACCATTTATTGAATGTTTTGCAGCACCTTATCTAAAGTGTGATCAAAGACCAAATTGGTAAACTGGTAGTAAGCTTGATAAATGTATTAATAAACTTTGTTAACCATTTATCAAATGTTTTGCAGCACCTTATCTAAAGAGTGGAGTGTTTAACGATAAACAAGCACAAAGCATAAAACTTGTAAAATGAAGCTTTTTTATATACCATTGAAACGGAACGTCAGGTCCCTGGCCAATAAGATGGACGAGCTGGAGGCGCTTACATGGACCCAGCGGGAGTACCGGGAGGCCAGTATTATCTGTTTAACCGAAACGTGGCTCAACGGACTGATACCGGACTCTAACGTATCAATCGTGGGATTCCACTCTGTGCGAGCGAACCGAGACGCCACCGCGAGCGGTAAGAAGAGAGAAGAAGGGCTTGATGTGCTCGTTAACCACAGGTGGTGCAATCCGGAGGATATCCACTTTAAGAGGAGCATCTGCAGCCCTGACGTGGAGCTTATTGCAATTGGACTTCGCCCATATTATTTGCTGCGGGAGTTTTCAAACGTCATCAACCTGTACATTCCTCTCGGCAATGCAGACGCGGCATGTGACGTCATCCACTCGGTCGCTGCGGATCTGCAGACTCAACACCCCGCTGCCTTCATGTTCATCACGGGGGATTTTAATCACGCCCGTCTCTCCTCCACCCTCCCCACATTCCACCAGTATGTCCAGTGTACTACGAGAGACAGTAAGACTTTGGATCTAATGGATGCTAATACCACCAATGCATACACTTCCACTGCACTCCCTCCACTGGGCAGGTCTGACCACAACCTGGTCCTGCTGTCCCCATCATATACCCCTGTGGTGAGGAAGCAACCAGTCACTGTGAGGACTGTGAGGACGTGGTCTGATGGTGTCATGGATTGCCTTTGTGATACTCTGGAATCCACTGATTGGTCTGCTCCGTATGACCCACTTGGGGAGGATCTGTATGGACTTGCAGACTGTGTTTCGGGTTAAATCAAGTTCTGCACTGACAACTCAATCCCCACCAAAAAGGTTCGTTGTTACCCTAACAACAAACCTGGGTGACAAGCGACCTGAAGGCCCTCCTGAATGAAAAGAAGAGGGCCTTCAGAGCCGGAGACCGCTCTGAGCTCAGGAGGGTCCAGAAGGAACTGAAACTCAGTCTGCAGAAATGTAAGGACGCCTACAGGAGGAAGCTGGAGGAGAAACTGGAGAGAAGCCGGACCAGAGACATGTGGAGTGGAATCAGAGCCATCACTGGTTTTCAGAGGAAGGGGAAAGGAGCAGTAGTAGGACCTGTGGACCGAGCTAACGAGTTAAACCAGTTATTCAACAGGTTTGACTCCATCTCCCCCTCCCACTGCTGCCCCCCCCCACTCCTCCACTGAATGACCATCGCTCTCCTTCACACACCCCCCCCCACCAGTCCTCCTGTCACCTCTGGAGTCTGGAGCCCCCTCCCCTCAGCTAACTTCAAGCAACAACTCCACAACACCCCCCACCCCCGTGATTGGACTATTTATCACATCCAGCCAGGTCAGGGGAGAGCTGGAGAGGCTCAACGAGGGAAAGGCTGCTGGACCCGATGGCATCAGTCCGCAGGTGCTGTAGAACTATTCCAGTCAGCTGTGTGGAGTTCTGCAGCACCTATTCAACCAGAGCCTTCATCTCCTGAGGATCCCAGTGCTCTGAAAAACATCCTGCCTGGTCCCAGTGCCAAAGAAAAACAATCCTGTGGCACCGAGTGACTACAGGCCAATAGCACTGACCTCCCACGTGATGAAGGTCATGGAGCGGGTGGTGCTGTCACACCTCAGACCTCTGGTGAGCCCCTTTCAAGACCCACTGCAGTTTGCATATCAGCCCAAGGTTGGGGTTGATGATGCTGTGAAACACCTGCTGCAGAGGGCTTACAGCTTCCTGGACGGACTGAACACCACCGTGCGAGTCATGTTCTTCGACTTCTCTTCTGCCTTCAACACCATCCAGCCGAGACTGTTGAGGGCCAAGCTGGAGAACATGCAGGTGGAGGCTCCCCTGGTCGCGTGGATTAAGGACTACCTGACAGGTCGACCTCAGTTTGTGAGACTGCAGAGCTGTGTGTCTGACACTCTGATCAGCAACACAGGAGCCCCTCAAGGAACTGTGCTGTCTCCCTTCCTATTCACCACCTACACTGCTGACTTCCAGTACTGCTCTGAGTTCTGTCACCTCCAGAAGTACTCGGATGACACAGCTATTGTTGGGTGTGTGGAGAACGGACTGGAAGATGAGTACAGGGTCCTTGTGGACTGTTTCGTCCGGTGGTGTGAGGAGAATCACCTGCAGCTGAATGTGGCCGACGGTGGTGGACTTCAGTAGGGGTAAGCCCCCACCCTCCCCAGTCTGCATTGGTGGAAAAGATGTTGAGATCGTCGCATCTTACAAGTTCCTGGGTCTCCATCTTGACCATAGACTGGAGGGGTCCACGAACACTGAGGCCATTTACAAGAAGTCCATGAGCAGACTGTACTTCCTGAGGCAACTCAGGTCCTTCAACGTTTGCAACAGAATGCTCCACATGTTTTTCCAGTATGTCATGGCAAGCACCATCTTCTTTGCTGTAGTGTGCTGGGGTGCCGACATCAAAGCAAAGGACGCCAACAGACTGGACAAACTCATTAAAAAGGCTGGTTCTGTTGTTGGTTCCACGCTAGCCAGCTTAGAGGAAGTAGCGAGAGACAGAATGCTGGCTAAACTGCTGACCATCATGGACAATCCCTCCCACCCTCTCTTTGAAACTCTGGACACTGAGAAGCAGCTTCAGCTGTGGACTCTTGCAGCCCCACTGCTCTAAGGAGCGGAACAGGAAGTCATTCCTGCCATCTGCCATTAGGCTTTATAACTCATCCATGTCTAAAAGATGAAAGGAAAACACCTTGGTGCTTTTTCTTAGGCTCTTTTTACATCTTTGTACATGTGTGTATATAGTCTTTTTTCTGCTGCTATATGTGTACATTTGTTTATATTTATATTTATTTTGCAGCTATGTGTCTACATTTGTTATATTTATATTTATTCTGCTGCTTTGACTACTTACATTTATAAGTCAGTTACATTTTATTGATCATTTGAAGCGGCCCCCGGCTGAATTGAGTTCGAGACCCCTGCTCTAAACAGATGTTTACAAACAACTTTTTAAAAAACAAACTTTTAAAGGCAACAATAACACATAAAACCACCAAAATATTGTTCATTTTTACATCAGTGATTCACTATTTTCCAGTAAGAGTTACAAAATGCGCAGATTTCCTTTATTTAGCGCCAGTTATTTCTAATCAGAATCAAGTCTGGGATAGCTCGCCAGTTGACCCACCACCTGCAGGGGAGCTCTGAAGGGGTTGGTGCATTGTGGTTTGGGCGGCAGTCGAAGGCGAGTACCTCGGCGGCCCAAACCCCAGGTATGGAATTTGGCTTTTGGGACATAGAACATCACCTCTCTGGGAGGGAAGGAGTCTGAGCTTGTGCGAGAGGTTGAGAGATACCACCTAGATATAGTTAGGCTCACTTCCACGCACAGCCTGGGCTATGAAACCAGACCAGGGCGCGCAGGACCGCCGCAGAGGCCCCCCACACCCGAGAGCAGGAAGGCACAGGACACATGGAGAGCGCAGGCCCCAACCCAGCCAGAAGAGCAGCCCCCCCCACCCCGCCAGGAGGGCCAACATGAGGCCCCACCCCTGGAGAGCCTCCCAACCCCAGAAGAGCAGCCCACCACCACTCAGCAGTGCCGAGCATCCCCCCCCGCCCCACCCCAGGTAAGAGCCAGGGCTCCCCAAGGGAGACCCACCCACATGCTCCAGACAACCTCCGACCCCCGCCGCGGGAGGTCAAGGGGGGGAGCAAGGAAGGGGCCACCCACCCTCACCGAAGAGAGGCACACCCAAGAGAAATGGAGGCCCCGGAGGAGTGATGTAAACAAGGCCCGACCGGACACACCCACTGGTGGAGTTTTGGAGAGGACTAGTTCTCGAGAGCAAGGACCGGAACCCGCACCACCAAGACCTGGACACCCCAAGGCTCCGATGTAGTTTGATCCGCTGCTCTAGATCTTAAATCTCGGGGATCCCACTCCTGGCGTGGGGAGGAGACCGCCGGGCCCAGGAGACCGGCACCCAAGAGACTAGACCACCCGGCCGAGCCCCCCCCCCCCCGCCAGGGATGGGGTAGAGGACAGAAGGTTGAAGGTCCCACCTTCCTTGTGTGATGCATGCTTGTTTGCTTGTTAGAGTGTATATTTGTGGTGTTAGAGGTGTGTGTACTAAAGGGTGCAGTTAAAATTGGTGAGTAGGGCATTGACAGGGCATCTACTGATTGCTTGCAGAGATCCCCCGTCACCCTCTCAACAACGGCTCTACATGTATATGCTTTAAAATACAGTATTTATACGTTTGCGTTATTGATTGCCTTGCACTCACTGTTTAATATAAATAGCAGCAGTACAGCAGAAGTACTCCGTTTACATCTAAACTCACAACTAGCAAATAAATTGTGGCCTTGTGCTTTGAGGAAACTCAAATGACTGCCTTTACTATTGAAGGAATTATCACTTATTTGAAATTATTGGGATAATGTGTTGTCAAAGAAAAGGGGCTTATGCTTGTAAGTTTGAAGCTTAAAGTCATCCTATAATCCTGAGTTGTATTTATTTATTTTTTTAAACAAAGGTTTGAATTTTTAGAGTGTTTAAAACAATAGAAAAAGTATGTCTGTTTGAGAAGTGAGTAAAATCTATGTAGTGGGAGGTTTACAATATTAAGACCTCTTGCCTGGCAGCTCTAGACTCAGCATCCTTCTACCAATATATTCACTGTCTCTCCTCTGAACATGTCCAAACCATCTCAGTCTGGCCTCTCTGACTTTATCTCCAAAACCTCTAACATGTGCTGTCCCTCTGATGTATTCATTCCTGATCCTATCCATCCTGGTCACTCCCAAAGAGAACCTCAGCATCTTCATCTCTGCTACCTCCAGCTCTGCTTCCTGTCTTTTCTTCAGTCCCACTGTTTCTAGTCCAAACAACATGGCTGGTCTCACCACAGTCTTGTACACCTTTCCTTTCATTTGTGCTGAAACTCTTCTGTCACACATCACACCTGACACTTTTCTCCACCCATTCCAACCTGCTTGCACTCTCCTCTTCACTTCTTTTCCACACTCTCCATTACTCTGTACTGTTGACCCTAAATACTTAAACTCCTCCCCCTTCTTTATCTCTTCTCCCTGTAACCTCACTCTTCCACTCTGGTTCCTCTCATTCACACACATGTACTCTGTCTTACTGCGGCTAACCTTCATTCCTCTCCTTTCCAGGGCAAACCTCCACCTCTCTAACTCCACCTCCACCTGTTCCCTGCTCTCACTACAAATCACAATATCATCTGCAAACATCATAGTCCATGGTGATTCCTGTCTAACCTCATCCGTCAGTCTGTCCATCACCATTGCAAACAGGAAGGGGCTCAGAGCTGATCCCTGATGTAATCCCACCTCCACCTTGAACTCCTCTGTCACCCCTACAGCACACCTCACCACTGTCTTACAGCCCTCATACATGTCCTGCACTGCTTGGACATACTTCTCTGTCACTCCAGACTTCCTCATGCAATACCATAGTTCCTCTCTGGGGACTCTGTCATAAGCTTTCTCCAGATCTACAAAGACACAGTAGAGCTCTCTCTGACCTTCTCTGTACTTCTCTATCAACATCCTCAAAGCAAATGTTGCATCTGTAGTGCTCTTTCTTGGCATGAAACCATACTGCTGCTCACAAATGTTCACTTCTGCTCTTAGTCTGGCTTCCACTACTCTTTCCCACACCTTAAAATGGCTCATCAGCTTTATTCCTCTGTAGTTATCACAACTCTGCACATCTCCCTTATTCTTAAAAATGGGCACCATCACACTTTTCCTCCATACCTCAGGCATCTTCTCAGATCCTGTTAAACAACCCGGTCAAAAACTCCACTGCCATCTCTCCTAGACACTTCCATACCTCCACAGGTATATCATCAGGACCAAGAGCCTTTCCACTCTTCATCCTCTTCAAAGCCCCTCTCACTTCACCTTTACTAATCTTTCTTACTTCCTGCTCCACAACCGTCACCTCTTCTACTCTTTGTTCTCTCTCATTCTCTGACTGTGTTACTTATCTTCTGTCAATTAAAAGTCATCCAGGCACAAAGACAGAGGACATAACCATCGACATCACAGTTCAGGGAAAGATAAGCCACAGCTGTGATGAACAATATACCCATCACTGCCGTCAACCAGAGCGATTTCAGCTTGAAACTAAACTTGGAGAATTTACCCCCATGCATGTCCACACCAAACAACTATACAGAGCAGATGAAGATAAACTTCTTGCAGGAAACCTCAACGATGTCATATCTGTCAATGTTCTGCTGAAGATATCAAGTGAGAAAAACCTTGATAATCCCTTGCATAAAGATGCTTTTATGGAATTCTTTGAAATTCAGTAAAAGCAGGATGTGGAAAAGCCGAGCTCCAAGATAAAACAGTAGTATTCAGTTCATTACTATGTCTCTTTTTATTGTAAACTTCTATTCAGGATCCCAACTGAATATTCCTCAAGATCTACAGAAGACAAAGTGTTGTTTGCTGTATTTGGACACCACTGGCAGCGTAGTTTCTAAACCTCACCCATCCACCCAATCAGTGCTTTATTATGCACTTTGCATTTCCTGTCAGTCTACAACAAAGACTGCGATCCCTGTGGTTAAAATGCTTTCATCAGATCAAACCACAGCAACAATCCTGCATTGGTAGCATGTTTATGGAGAGATTACTACAAAATCTTTCAAAAACATTTGAAACCACAAAAAGTTTAAACTGATTTTAGTTGGGCAATGATACATGCAGTAGTTCAAATGTTCAAGACTACCTGCAAATCTGCTTCCAAGTTTGCCTGGAGCATGAGACAGTGTAGTTAGCAGTATTACATCTATGTGCTGCTCACATGCTCATAACTGTCAAGATGTCCAAGATGGAATACAAGAAGGAGACAACGCAATTCTTTCTTTACTGGTTCGCTCTTTGCCAAACTGCAGTAATGTTTGATCAGATCTTGTCCATTTCAAGATGCATATCATACGTATTTTTCTGTAAATATGACACTGAGGGCTGTCAGAAACATCTGTTGCTCTGAAAGATGCCATCGAGACACAGAGTGCAGAAACAATGGAAGTCAGCAGCAAAGACTAAGCACCAGGACTTGGGGATTTTGATAACATGTCTATCAAAATCGAAATCAAATCAAATCAAATCTATCAAAAAATAGTACCGGCAAAAAATAAATAAATAAAAAATATTTTATAGCCCTGACTGTTCCCCTTTGGTCAGGTATAATGTTGAAAACTACTGGCAAAAGCTAGCAGTGCTGTGGTGGAGAACTGGTTTCGTACAACCAAATCAGTCATTCTGTGTTCAAAACTACGCAGAAGACCAGGAGACTTTTGCAAGTCCAGCATGAATTTGTTGTTAGAGGAGTAAAAGGAATGCCACTTGTAAAAAAGCGTGCACCTGCGATAACCCCAGATAAAAAAAGACATGCAGAAAACTGAAGGAAAAAATAATAAAATCGTCAGTCTTTGGTGTGCGGACACAATTGCAGGACAGCTGTGAGCTCTAAGAAAGTGTCTTTAATAACAAAAAAAAAAAAATCCCCAAACTAAGTGTTGTATCAGTCTGTTCAGCTGCACTCAATCTCCTAATTAGTGACTACCTAGGGAAGGACATAAAAATGGTTTGGCTCACCCTATGGGGATCTGATGCACTGTGCCCAGCCCCACCTACTTCCTGTTGTCAGCTCTCTGCTGGTTTGGTCAACAAACAAAGCACTCCATTTCTTGGAGAGGCTGACCTGGGGTGTGAGCACTTCGTGTGGATCCTTTTTCCTCCAGCCATTTAGGTGCAGAAAGGCACCACTGCTGTTTTTATAGGAGCTGTTTGCACAGCTAGTTTTAGCAATTGTTACTTTTTTTGTTGGCTTTGGTGTCCTGTGCTGTGCAGAGAAACCAAAGCTCTGCCAGCCCAGCTGCTTCGGGCCCCCGGCGTGCTCCGCTGCTACGGGCCCCTGAGACTGTATGGACGGTTGCCTGCCCTTTTCATTTTATTCGATTCTGTTTTAGGTGTAAGTGTGTAAGTGTGTGTGGTTTGGGTGTCAGCATATCTTTTTTTTTATTTTATTAGCTGTTTTTTTATCTGTTGACAACCCTACTTATTGGTTTTCTTTCTTTTTCTTTTCAGGGTGAAGTGCTTAGCAGAGCGTGTTGGGCGACAACAGTGGAGGGTCGTTTGTGTGCATTTCCTGGTGTGGGTCAAAATTCATTTCAAGCGTGTGTGCATGTCACTGTGGGGTGAAATCCAGTTTTTGTACGCCCAGCGTTCTGCCGGTAAGCCTTCCCCAAGTAGGGTTTTTCAATTTTAACTTTTTTTTTTTTATTTGACCGTTTTAATTTGTTTTATCTTGAAATTAAATTATTTATTGAACTGGAACCATGTCTTGGCTTGTTGGGAAAAATCTACGTGTCCTTTGTCGGGACTGCCCTTGGGTTCCCCGGACCCTGTATTCCGAGGTGGCATTGTTTGTTTTTTGGGTTATTGCACCTTTACCCAACCACTTTGCCACATAAGGAAGAGCACAAAGCTGAAAAAAACGGACTTAGAGTCATTAAAGTCAAAAGTCCATAAACACACCAAGGCCAAACTCCAAAAATAAAAAAAAAACACACAAGACCCAAAAAACCTGGCAAGGGAGACAAAATTTAGTGCATGTGGCGACAAGAAAAACCTGCAAGGAAGTGAGGGGAGGAACCCATTATATACAGGAAGGGGAGGGAAAACACAAAATGACACAGATGGAACCCATCAGGGAGGAGTGGCAATCAGCCCAGGGGAAACACATAACAGTAACCTCCCCCCCCGTCAAAATGCGCTTCCAGGCGCACGGCCAGGTTTGTCCGGGTGGCGACGATGAAAGTCCCGGATGAGGGCCTTGTCCAGTACGCGTGAGGAGGGCTCCCACAACCACTCCTCCGTGCCGTGACCGACCCAATCAACCAGGTACTGCAATGCCCGGCCACATGGTCGGACATCCAAAGCCGGCGGATGGTGTAAGCCGGCTGACCGTCAATGAGTCGGGGTGGAGGAGGCGCAGCAGGTTGCAGCGGACTGGAGACTTGTGGCTTTAGCTGGGAAACGTGAAAGACGGGGTGGATACGTAGAGACCGGGTAAGCTGAATCTTGACAGTCGCTGGGTTGATGACCTTTTCTATGGGAAAGGTCACAGGCAGCATGGCAGTGGTCACTCCAACCGGTCAACCGTCCTGAAGGCCAATCGATGACTGGGCTATGCAACACCAACCAAGGGTGGCCCAACACAACAGGGTTCTGAGGTGTGTCAAGAAGAAAAAAAAACGGGAATGTTCAGGATGACTACCTGATACCACTAGGTGGACTGGTTCTTAACGGTATCTGACAGTGGTGACCAGTTGACCATTAAGGAAAGTAACTTTGATAGGTTGACTAAGAGATTCAAAAGAAAGGCCAGCCCGTCTGGCTAGCCCCAAATCAAGGAGGTTCTGCTCAGAACCTGAGTCTTCGAGAGCCTCGACCGGAATAGATCCCCCTTGAGATAAATAGTGGACTCTAAACAAAGACTGGTACCAGGTTCAGTGGACAATTGGTTTCCGCTCGCCACTGTGCCCACTTTCAGGGCCAAGTGGGTGCGTTTGGGCGCTGCTGACAATCTCTGACCACTCTGACCGCAGTAGAAGCACTCACCTGCCCGCCTTCGTCGTTAGCTCTTGGCTGACGTAAGTCAGCTTCGTCCTAACTGGATAAGTTCCTCCATCCCGGGGGAGGTGGTCGGTGCACCTGAGGGAACAGAAACAGAGCAGCTAAAACCAGGCAGAACTGGGCCCTGCAGCCTCTGGCCCAGCTGAGGACTTGAGTGATCAACCAAAGAGCGGCCGACTAGTCCGTCCCACAGTCTATCGACCACCCTGCTAGGGCGATGAGCTCGTCCAAGGTGGGAGGCAGGTCCAGGGGAGCAGGGGCAGGTCCAGGGGCACCAACAGGTCTTTTAACTGTTCTGAAGGCGTCAAAAAGTGCAGCGGAGTCCCACTCACGGTGGGTGGCCAGGGACTTGAATTCTATGGCATAGTCTGCGGCTCTACGCGCCCCCTGGTGGAGGTTAAATAGAGCCCTGCCAGCATCTCTTCCCGGTCTGAATCACTGAAAGACCTGGACCAGGGCGTCGGTGAAAGCCGGAAGCGACGCACAAATGGGGGAACAATGTGCCTGCTCGGTTGTAGCCCTCGTTTCAGCCTGCCCCGATAGGCGGGAGATGATGAATGCCACTTTCACTTGATCTGAGGGGAAGGAGGCTGACTGAAGTTGGGAAAAAAAGCTCACATTGGGTGAGGAAGGGCCGGCAATCACCAGAGTCGCTGGACCATCACTCAGGTGATGACAGGGGCGATGCTCCAGAAGCTGACTGGACAGGCGGAGGCAACGAAAGAAAATAAAGAAAACAAAGAAAATTCCAAATGTTTGAACAAATGTTTGACTTTCTCCTTTTTTAATCTTTTAGAAGTGTTGAGCAATGCACTGAACAAAAGAGAACATCACAACATACCTTTGTGCATGGGTTACCATGTCTTCTACTGATGACAATACTTCACAAAAATGCTTTGACAAAGAACCAGCATCCAACGGCCTTGCCACATATGATTGAAATTCTTGGTGGAAAGTAAGATTTCTTAGCTTTATTTTAAATTTTAGTAGCATCATATTTTTAATTTTTTTATTTATTTAAATAATCATACCTTGGAGGCCCTGCGACGGACTGCCGACATGTCCAGGGTGCATCCCGCCTTCGCCCATCAGCAGCCGGGTTAGGCTGCGGCACCCCCGCGACCTCGACAGGGACGAAGCGGTCAGGAAAATGAATGAATGAATGAATCATACCTTGAAATTCTTTTTAAGCATTTTTAATTATACTGGATTATACTATTATTTTGTTACACAGGTACAAGCCGGTGGCCATAACATCACATGGGGGCGCAAATTCCCTTTGTTGCATTCCAAAGACTGGGCACAGAGAAAAGCTGGCACGTTTACGATGGACTGCAGGAATCCAAGGAGGAAGGACGAGGCGGCAATGCAATTTCAAACTTAAGCATATGAAAGAAACTTGGAACCAGCGGTCATGTTGGACATATAGTTACGGTCAGGGTAACCACATGCTCAGGAGAATTGTACAAGTCATAGTTCAAGCCTTTGAGGGAGAATCATTCCAACATTGGATTCTGCAAACGGTCATGTTATATTTTCTTACATTTATTCCTTTTTTTCAAGCTAAAAGGAGCATTTGGGTGACGTCGCTGCAGTGCGCTGCATGCGCTGCATGTTAAAATAAATAACCATTCTAACAAGTGAACAGCTGTATCTTTTTTTCTGTTTGAAAATACAACAAGGTCCATTCAAGGAGATGTCTGTTCTAACTGTCATGGCAGCAGCTGCCCTGCTGCTAATCATCTGATTCCCTCCACCTGTGCCTGCTCCTATAAAGCTCCGCCTCTCCCTTTAACTCTTGCTGGATCGTTGCACTGCAAGCACTCAGAAGACTCACCTGCTCTGTTTGTTGCCAGCAAATCCTGTTTTGCCGACCACTCTGTTCAAATCAAAGCCAGCATACTCAGCCTCTGCTCTCAGCCAAATCCTGCTCTGCCTGCCTGTCCAACTCAAGCCACCCTGTGTTCCTGCATCTGCTCTAGTCCTCATGGTGCCTGATTCTGTCTGCCTGCTCCTGTCTCCCTGCTGCATCATTTCACCCCAAGCCTTGTAAGTCCCCTCAACTATGATTTTTGGAGCTTTTCCCAGAGACCTCTGGTGATTATTATTTGGACTGGAAAACAAGTTTGTCACTGAACCCCAACTTCCTGAGTTTACTGCGCCCTCCTGGCTTTCCCTCTCCTCATTACCATTTGTTTCTGGAGCCACGCCTTCCCCTGCTCTTCAGAGGACTCCACTCCGTCCCTGCAGTCTGTTCTCCTCATCCCAGTAAGCCTTCCCTCTGTCTATACTCCATTACCGCAAATCACTTGCCATCTTCTAACCCTCTCCTATCTCCTTAGTGTCCGTGCATTGGCTGCGTTGTTCGACGCCGGGGGATCCTCCAAGACAAAAACTTAATAAATCTGGTTTCTTGAACTTCTGGGTGTGTCATATTTTGGGTCCCTAAAAGCCTTTCATGACAGAACGATCCAGCCAAATGGACCCAAAGATGGCTCAGGAGTTCAAGACCCAGGTAGCGGGGGCTTTTAAGAATTATGACGCTCGGATGGCTGAACTGTCTGCGGGGATGTCTGAAATTACAAGGAGACTTGAGGCCATGAGTTTTTCCCAAACCACAGTTCCCAATGTAACCATGCAGCCAGTCAGTGAGCCCAAAGTAGCCCCTCCAGAAAGATATGATGGGGATTCCGCTCGCTGTCGAACCTTCCTTCTTCAATGTGAACTTCACTTCTCATTGCAGCAATCAGCATTCCCTTCAGAGAAGGCTAAAGTTGCTTTTGTGATTTCATTACTGACAGGCCAAGCTGCTCAGTGGGCTACAGCCGAATGGGCCCGGAATTCTCCTATCTGCTCTTCTTATAGACAGATTTCTGATAAACTTCAGGAGATCTTTGATCCAGTGAAACCCCATCTGGGGGCTGCACGACAATTGACCAGGATCCGTCAAGGTAAAGAGACCGTTGATGACTACATCATAAGATTCAGGATCATAGCATGCAACAGTAAATGGAATGATCATGCTCTGTATGACAAGATTTATGAAGGACTTTCTGACTGTCAAAGATGAACTGGCTGCACGTGAGCTTCCACGAGACATCAATAATCTCATGTCCCTGGCATCCCGAATAGACAGACGAATCAGAGAGAGAGAAAGAGAGAGAACCCAGCAACCATGGGTTTCAAGACCCGCTCAAGAGCATCGCCCTTCACGCCCCAGACCTCGCACTCCTCCAGAGCCTGGCGAGGACGAACCAATGTAGATTGGGCGCACACGACTCCCTGATAACAAAAAGGATCGCCGGGTACGCCAGAACCTCTGCTTTTACTGTGTTTCTCCAAACCATCGTATCCAATCCTGTCCAGTAAAAGATGTGGCTCAGCACGGACGGAGGAGACGTGTTTGAGTCGGGCCCAGTCCTCCTCCCAGCCCAACCTCAAAACAAGAGCCATGTTCAATGTCAGGAATAAGAGACATGTCGAGACAGTACTAATTGACTCTGGGGCAGATGGCAATTTCATGGCAGAGGACACTGTAAAGAAATGGGGCATCAAAACATCATCACTACAGCATCCTCTACGTGTCAAAGACATAGACGGTCACACAATAACAATAAGCCGTTTCATCACTGAACCTTGTAAGATGCAGATTGATAATCATTTTGAGTCCATCACGTTTTATGTCCTCAGGGATTCTGACCTCCAAATCATCTTAGGCCTCTCCTGGCTACGCAAACATAACCCTCAAATCAACTGGCATACTGGTAAGATTCTTACCTGGGGGGCTGATTGCTCCACCAACTGCCTTGGAGCCATAGAAACAGAACTGTCCAGTCATGGACCACGGAGGAGACTTATCCAGATCTTTCCAAGGTTCCAGTTGTTTACCATGACCTAAAAGAGGTATTCAACAAGGTGAAGGTCACAGCTTTACTGCCACATCGGCCTTATGACTGCCCAATTGATTTGCTGCCGGGCACCTCACCTCCCTGGGGAAGAGTGTATTCTCTTTCAGTACCGGAGAGGGAAGCTATGGAGAGATACATCAAGCAGTCACTAGACACTGGACTCATCTGACCATCCTCCTCTCCAGCTGGTGCAGGGTTCTTCTTTGTAAAGAAGAAAGATGGAGGCCTGAGGCCATGTATTGACTACAGGGGACTCAATAAAATAACAGTCCGTAATCAGTATCCGTTGCCACTCATGTCTTCTGCTTTTGATCTCCTCCAGGGGGCCAGGATTTTCACAAAGTTAGATCTGCGCAACGCTTACCACTTGGTCCGAATCAGATCTGGAGACGAATGGAAGACGGCCTTCAACACACCCTCCGGGCACTTCGAATACCAGGTTATGCCCTTCGGGTTGACAAATGCCCCCGCTGTCTTCCAGAACCTGGTGAATGATGTCCTGGAGGACATGATCAACCAGTTTGTGTTCATTTACCTGGATGACATTCTGATTTTCTCCAGTTCTGAGGCTGAGCATGTAAAGCATGTACGCAAGGTCCTGCTCAGGCTGCTCCAGAATAACCTCTACATAAAGGCTGAAAAGTGTGAATTTCATGTCACAGAAACTTCATTCCTGGGACTCATCATCTCTGAGGGTGTTATCAAGATGGATCCAGGGAAGGTCCAGGCAGTGTTGGATTGGCCAGAACCCAAGAATCGTAAGCAATTACAACGTTTTCTCGGTTTTGCCATTTTTACCGCCGATTCATTAGGAGCTACAGAAAGGTAGCATCCCCTTTGTATGCATTGACATCTGCCAAACGTCAGTTTTCTTGGAACAAAGAAGCAGAGGAGGCGTTAAATACACTAAAAAGGCGTTTCACCTCTGCTCCAGTATTAATCACCCCTGACACAAATCGGCAATTCATCGTGGAGGTGGATGCATCAGAGGCTGGGGTTGGCGCCATCCTGTCTCAATGCAGTTCTGATAAGAAGGTTCACCCTTGTGCCTTTTTCTCCCGCCGCTTTTCCAGTGCAGAGCGAAACTATGATGTTGGGGACAGAGAGCTTCTGGCCATCAAGGAGGCCCTAGAGGAATGGCGTCACTGGCTTGAAGGAGCTAACCTACCCTTTGTTGTGTTCACGGATCACAAAAATTTGGAATACCTGAAGTCTGCCAAGAGAATAAACTCCCGCCAAGCCCGCTGGGCCTTGTTTTTCAGCCGCTTTAACTTTTCTCTGTCTTACAGACCAGGCTCAAAAAACACCAAGGCAGATGCACTTTCCAGATGGGATGACAACCCTTCCAATACAGCTTCTCCCGAGTATGTCCTGCCACCCTCTGCCCGGCTGGCTGTTCTGAACACCGACATTGAGAGGGAAGTGATATCAGCCAACCATGGTTCTCAGTGCACCTCAGCCTGCCCCACTGAGTGCCTTTATGTTCCTGAGCACCTCAGAGCCAAGGTCATGTAATGGTTTCATGCATCACGCATGTTCTGCCACCCGGGCCAGAGAAGAACGTTCACAGTCATCAAAGAACGGTTCTGGTGGCCTACTCTGAGAAGAGATGTTTATGAGTATGTTTCTGCTTGTCCAGATTGTGCCCAAGTCAAATCCTCAAACTCGCCACCTGCTGGCTGCTGCAACCTCTCCCTGTACCAAGACGGCCATGGTCTCACATCTCTTTGGACTTTGTGACCGGACTTCCACCTTCTGAAGGCAAGACCGTAATCCTAACTGTTGTGGATTGTTTTTCAAGGATGGTGCATTTTGTTGCTCTGCTAAAACTTCCTACAGCCAAAGAGACCGCTGAGACTCTTCTCGAGCACGTGATCCGGATCCACGGCCTACCCAGGGATATTGTTTCTGATAGAGGTCCTCAGTTCACGGCCAAGTTCTGTCGTTTGTTGTGGGTCTCTGTTAGTTTGTCATCAAGTTTACACCCCAAGTCGAACGGACAGTTGGAATGCCTGAATATGCAATTGGAGACCAGCCTTCGTCTTCTCTGCTCCCGTGAACCTGCCTCTTGGTCCCGTAATCTAGTTTGGGCAGAGTACGCTCATAAGTCCCTTCCCTCGTCTGCCACAGGATTGTCTCCCTTCCAAGTGGTGTTTGGCTACCAGCCTCCTGTGTTTTCCTCACAGGAAAGGGAAGTCTGTGTTCCTTCGGCCCATGCTTCTGTCCAGAGATGTCAGCGGGCCTGGCGCAAGGCTCGGCAGGTCCTCCTGAGGACTGTGGACATTTATCGCACCATGGCCAACAGACATAGGGTTCCTGCTCCCTCCTACCAGGTAGGGCAAAAGGTCTGGCTCTCTACTGCTAACTTACCTCTCCGTGTGGAGACTCGGAAGCTGGCTCCTCGGTTTGTGGGTCCCTTTCCCATTACCAAGGTAGTCAACCCTGTTGCTGTACACCTCCGTCTACCCAGACCTCTTCGCATTCATCCCACATTCCACGTCTCTAAGGTCAAGCCTGTGCAGTCGTCCCGCTTCGTGCCCCCTGCAGCGCCTCCACCTCCTGTTCAATATATCGATGGGGGTCCAGCTTACACGGTGCGTTGTCTGTTGAGATCCCGCCGCCGTGGACGAGGTCTCCAGTACTTGGTGGACTGGGAGGGCTACGGACCGGAGGAACGCTCTTGGGTTCTGCTCGTTTCATTCTCGATCCTGAACTCATCACCCAGTTCCATCGAGACAAGCCTGGCCAGCCTGCTCGACTGTCTGGTGCCGGTCCTTAGTGGGGGGGTACTGTCATGGCAGCAGCTGCCCTGCTGCTAATCATCTGATTCCCTCCACCTGTGCCTGCTCCTATAAAGCTCCGCCTCTGCCTTTGACTCTTGCTGGATCGTTGCACTGCAAGCACTCAGAAGACTCACCTGCTCTGTTTGTTGCCAGCAAATCCTGTTTTGCCAACCACTCTGTTCAACTCAAAGCCAGCATATTCAGCCTGTGTTCCTGCCTCTGCTCTCAGCCAAATCCTGCTCTGCCTGCCTGCCCAACTCAAGCCACCCTGTGTTCCTGCATCTGCTCTAGTCCTCATGGTGCCTGATTCTGTCTGCCTGCTCCTGTCTCCCTGCTGCATCATTTCACCCCAAGCCTTGTAAGTCCCCTCAACTATGATTTTTGGAGCTTTTCCCAGAGACCTCTGGTGATTATTATTTGGACTGGAAAACAAGTTTGTCACTGAACCCCAACTTCCTGAGTTTACTGCGCCCTCCTGGCTTTCCCTCTCCTCATTAGCCACGCCTTCCCCTGCTCTTCAGAGGACTCCACTCCGTCCCTGCAGTCTGTTCCCCCTCCAAATCACTTGCCATCATCTTACCCTCTCCTATCTCCTTAGTGTCCGTGCATTGGCTGCGTTGTTCGACGCCGGGGGGTCCTCCAAGACAAAAACTTAATAAATCTGGTTTCTTGAACTTCTGGGTTTGTCATATTTTGGGTCCCTAAAAGCCTTTCATGACATTAACTCAGGCAGCTAGTTTGAAAAGTGTAGGGAATAATAACCTTTGGTTGGTGATTTTATGGACGAGCTGTACCATTCCTTATGATACGCAACTTATAATTTATAAGCTACAATCAAAGCAGTGAAAAAAAGTCCAAAACACACAACCTCAATCGTGAAATATATTTCTAAAGACTAAATCCCGGATTTTTCTATTGAGAATGTCATTTTTGGTTGTGTTTTGAAAACAAATATTCTAAATTTTATATACACAAATGCCAATTTATGAAGACCAAACTATCTTTTTTCACATTTCATAGAGAACTTTACTTATTGTCAGAAACAGGCAGACGGCTGGATCCAAGTGCAGCAGGTTTATTTGGCACAGACAGGGCAATAGGCGTGAGGCCGGCAGCAGTCAATTATCAGTATGAGGGCATCAGAGGAAAACCAGAGTGGTCAGAATCCAAGCGAGGGTCAGGGCAGGCAGCAGACGAGGCAGGGTCGGAAGATACAGAAGATCAGGTCAGGATGAGAACGCTCAGAGATGCAGGCAGAGTGGCACAAACAAGACTTCGCAGTGAGCAGAGCTCAGTGCTCAGACTAAATACTGCTGGGAGTGATTACAGATAAGAACCACCTGAGGAGCTCCTGGGAGTGACAGCAGGGGCTGATGGGTAGTGTAGTGTGTAGAACCAGGAAGTGATAGAACTCTGGAGATAGTTCTCGCTGAAGGCCAGAGTGGGGGACAGGGGACTCATTCATGACACATATTCTTTTCATCTGTAAACTTAATGGAAAATAAACATACTATGAAACTTCAAAATATTTTTGTGATTTGCAGCTTCAGTATAACCCCTAATTCATTGTTCATCATGTCTTTGTATCCTAATTTTTTATTTATTTATTTTATTCTCACCTATTTTAACTGCACCCTTTAGTACACACACCTCTAACACCACAAATATACACTCTTAGAAACAAACAAGCATGCATCACACAAGGAAGGTGGGACCTTCGACCTTCTGTCCCCTACCCCTGGCGGGGGTGGGGGGGCTCGGCCTGGTGGTCTAGTCTCTTGGGTGCCGGTCTCCTGGGCCCGGCAGTCTCCTCCCCATGCCGGGAGTGGGATCCCCAAGATTTAAGATCTAGCAGGGGATCAAACTACATCGAAGCCTGGGGGTGTCCAGGTCTCGGTGGTGCGAAGTCCGGTCCTTGCTCTTGAGAACTAGTCCTCTCCAAAACTCCATCAATGGGTGTGCCTGGTCGGGCCTTGTTTACATCACTCCTTGGGGCCTCCGTTTCTCTTGGGTGCCCCTCTGCTTGGCGGGGGTGGGCGGC